>NW_010229020.1:17777-22224 GCF_000690775.1 Eurypyga helias
TTATTTATGGGGAAGAAAACAGTCTTTTTCGTCCCCTCTACCTTTAATAAAAAGACTTTATCACAAGGGCCTGCAGTGACAGGACAAGGGGTAACGGGTTTGAACAGGAAGAGGGAGATTGAGATGGGATGTGAGGAAGAAATTTTTCCTGGAGAGGGTGGGGAGGCTCTGGGACAGGTTCCCCAGAGAAGCTGTGGATGCCCCATCCCTGGAAGTGTCCAAGGCCAGGCTGGATGAGGCTTGGAGCAACCTGGTCTAGTGGAAGGTGTCCCTGCCCATGGCAGGGGGGTTGGAACTGGATGGTCTTTAAGGTCCCTTCCATCCCAAACCATTCCATGATTCTATTATTCTCTCTTCTCATTAAAATTCCTTTCAGATTTCTCTCACCTTGCACACACGTTATGGACTTCAAAACTGTTAGTGAAAGCCTTTTAGAATAAACAGAAGCAAAAATGTAATTAATAGATCTACATAAATGAGTAATGGTGTCAAACAAATCAGACTTAAATTTCATACTGGAATATTTACAGTAGTTCCTATAGCACTGTAAATTTTAAAATCTACAGAATTTTAAAATCCAGTGTCATTCTGTTCATATTAAAAAAATAATTACCATGTTTTCAATAAAAGCATATCGCCTTCTTGCACTCCCCTAGCTTAGCTGGGATCAGGAAGAAATGAATGAAGTTAAAAAAATGTTTTCAGTGCTTTGAACCTGCACAAGGAAATTCCGATCTTTTCCAGCCATGGCTTGTTTATGCACGCATATACACACACACAATATTGTCTGAGGGCATGATACTGACCTCAGTAATTAGACCTAAAAATCGGCATGTCAACAGGTAAGTTTAATTTCAAAGAGGGGGGAAATCTAACAGACACATGAAGCAAAATCAATTATTCAGAATTAATGATTGAAGCAACTACAGTGTGTTCAGATAAGCCCTATTTACAGCTCATTAAGACCTGAACCAACTTCAAAAATTCTTTGAAGAATTCTTTGTTTTCCATTTTTACATAAAGCATTAATAAACCTGATAGAGGTCACGATGGACAACATCACCTCGTCCATACCAAAGCCCTCCAGTGGATTACAGTTGGATTTCCCACACAAACCTGTGGGCATCACAAATGTATGAAAATTTCTTGCAACACTGCTCAGCAAGCTCTTCATCAATCACAGCTGACAGAAATTTGGAACTTCTGCTTCAATTCTCTGCTTTCTTGTCAAGATCTGAATTCTCGTAAGAACAGAAATTAATGTTTCCAGAACGCTCTACCAACTACCCAGTATAGAAGAAAAAACTCTGATTTACTTTTGATTAATCAAGCCTTAGGAAGAAAAACCCAGCAATTCACATAAGAAAAAAAGTTTGAGAAAACTGAGAACTCAGTAAAAAGGGCTGTTAAATTTCATCTCCATATACGCTAACTACAAATTGTTATTTTTTAGCCTTTATACAATTTTTTTTTCCTGATAGTAGAGGCTGCAAGAAGAAAGAGACTTCATTGTGATGTTTAAAAAAAAAAAATTACAATATTCTCATTTCTGGGAAGTATAATGTACAAGTTGACCGTGCTAGGAGCTGTAGATGTACGCTCACTGGCAGACCCAACAGAGTCAACAAAAGGACACAGCTGGTCAATAAAGCAAAGAGAAACACAGAATGAGGAAAGAATAAGATGATTTTGTTGTCACCTACCATCCTTACACCCCATCAATCTGCACCTATCACAGTTCTCATCCTCAGCTATCTGCACCCTTCCTTCCACCTGTAATCTTGGTATCAGACAGCATTCACACACTCACAGAGTGGCAGGGGTTGGAAGGGACCTCTAGAGACCACCAAGTCCAACCCCCCTGCCAGAGCAGGATCACCTGGAGTAGACTCAGACACACTGCTCGCAGCTGACCATCTGAATCAGAATGGTTTTTACTGGTGTTTGACCACCTTCATTATTTTTAGAAGAATGCCGGGATACATCATGCTCTAGGCAGACAGCACTCTGTAGTAAGTAAGTAGGGTCTCTGGTGAAGTAGAAAATAAACCAGAGTCTGTTTTGAAGTTACATCCATTGTAAGCAGTAAAAAAAACAAACCAAAAAAAAATATTATTCTGCTGTTAACCAAAAAGCTCTAAACTTACCCATTTTCCTTCTACACTGTAAAATAACAACCTAGGTCTTTGCAGCTTTTCATCAATACTTCGTACCAAGTCAGTGCCCTGCAGAACTTGAGTACATTGGCTAAATTTGTAATGTCATAAAAATGATACCAAGCTAATTTGACATGGTCTGTTTTCCATAAACCCATGCTGATTAGCAATAATTATATTACCCTTGTTTAATTCTTTATTAATTGAGGCCTTTAGAAACCATTCCATTATTTTGCCTGAGATCAATGTCAGGCTGACAGACTTATAATTATCTGGGTCGTCCCATTTAGCCTTTTATTGGCACAACATTAGATTTCTTCCCGCCGTCTGGAACTTCCCCAGTATTCTACAACTTACTAAAAATCAACAGTAATGACTCAGAGAATGACTCAAGCAGACTTCTTAAAAACTCTGAGACTCACAATTCAACCCTGCCGATTGCAAAATGCCCGGCATTACTTTCCATTATTAAACATCCTCAGCTACTGTTGTGACAAAATTCTGTCATGCTCCTCTGCTTTCTTTTCCAAATGCAGAACATCAGTACTTGCCCAGAATTTCTGACATTTCTGCATTATCATTCCAAACTCTTCTCCTTGTCATTTCTATGGCGTTATTTAAAACCTTTCCATTTTCATTACTGACGAGATAATCATACGTTAAGGCTATGTTTACTTACGTAATGTTATTTTTCTATATAATATTCTAGTGCAATTAGAAATAGATACACAATATATATGACATATAATAAATATATATATGAAAAAAGCTAACACACATTCCTCAGGAGCTTTTTACAATGTCTACATTCTGATTCATAATCATTAACATCAGCTTCTTCTCTTTTCTTGGCTGATTTATTTCAGCCACTCTCCCTTGACCTCCGAGTTCTCTTTTTAATCAGAAGTGTCACAATTATTCTCCAAAGCATCCCTCTTGAGCGCGCCAAGCACACGCACATATATATGCATATACACACACAGATTTTCTAAAATCGTTCTTGCAGCTCAGAATTTAGCTAACCCATGTTCTTTTGTACTTTGGTTAATTACTCCCTTTGGTACTTAAGCCATCACTAATTTTGTCTTCATCTGTGAAAATGAGGCCTAAAATTGAATTCTCTCAAAATCAGACTTTTGTAGAAGGAAAATCATCATCTACATTTATGTACATTAGATATATATTATTAAACCAGTTCAAACAGTACTGCTAGAAGGCAGTGTGACTCCAGTAACATCACAGAAATTGAAGTCACTCCCAACAGTGATTTTTCTTCCTAAAGACTACAGGAGGCTTTTAAGGAGCTAGCCCTGTTGCTCTCTGCTGGTGGCCTACTGCACATGGTGAATTACACCCCATTTTGCAAATTATACATTAGAAAGTAGAGCTGTGAGTTATTCAAGAGAATTACTTCCTAAGTTATTACAAACACAGAAAAATTCCACATATTTGAGCCACCACGTCTCCTCCTCCTCCCTTTCAGTGCTATTTAAATACGTTTTCAGTCTTTCAATCATTTGAATTTTCCCATTAGGCTACATTATTAGCAACCTGTTCAAATTTATTATAAATGAGGGATTTCATTACTTTTTATTTATTGCAGGCTCTTAACATTTGCACAAAGGCAAAGCATTCCTCCTTTTCATCTCCTTTGATGTATTGATTAGCGTTGTTTTCAAGTATCTTGATTCCCTGCTAAATTGATGCTCTTTCTCCTTTGCATCTGTTCTCACTGTGCCCTTGGCCACTTTCTCCCGTCTAAAAGACCACCTCCTCTTTTAGCAACAGCCAGTAAACCTCCTCCCACCAGAGATCAGCCCTAAAACACACTTCAAATCCCATATCTGAAATTATTGTTCCAGCTTACAGTTCATGTCAGGAATTCCTCTTTATCCATGGGACAAAAGGATTAGGTGTTCTACTGTGGATCTGCCTAAGTGAATAATTCACCAATGGAGTAAGATAAAGAGAGAACAGTATTTGTATCCTAAAAGTCCAGGGAAGACAGAGGTTTATAGGAACGAATGACCTAACCGATTTGAATGTGAATAACCAAGCAAGATAAATGAGGAGAATAAACCAGATAAACAGATGGCTAAAAGCAGACCATTAAAAATGTTGGTAACACAGTATAGAGAAGGACCAGGTGATGCAAAAGGTGCAAGAAACACGGTACAGGTGAGAAAACCTAAAAATAAGACAGTCCTGTGTAAAGCAGTTCATGGATACAAAATAAAAAGGGAAATTGAACTTCAATTAAAACCAGATCAATTCATAGAATCACAGAATGG
>NW_010229021.1:0-27959 GCF_000690775.1 Eurypyga helias
GTTAAACTCCATGAGGTTGGCAGTCATCGTAAGGAAAACTATATACTCCCTGACAGTTTGAATACAGGACTTATCGTTTCCAAAATGCTACCTTTTTCTCTTTTTTTTTTTTTTTGAGTACTGTGCTAGCTTTAATGTTTGCCTATTAAAAAAAAATAAAAGGAAATTGCAATTAGATCAATATGAGACCTTGTTTAATGTCTGCAACTGATGTTAGTAGTAAAAGTTATTTTCATGGTAAAAAGGATTGTATTGCTTATTCTAATGATGAAATTGTAAGGAGTGTCTCCTTTCAGCAGATCAACACAATGATAGAGAAAGGCACTTCAGCATATTTTCAAAATTAAAAACAATGGGGTGTAGTATTTTCTAGAATAACCAATTGAAAGATTGACATTACTGAGCTGTGCGCTTTGGTTTCCAAAATAAAAGGCTTATCCTAATGCCATTTAAATTAAGTCTTCCAGAAACTACAGTAAACATTGTCAGGTATTTGAGCATCAGATGAGTAACAGCAGAGCTTATCCCTCGTATTCCCTTTCCGACTATTGTGGCAGTTCATTATAATACTTACAGAAGATAGAAGAGTGAGCAATTACTGTATTTTCTAGTAAAGTTTGGAAGAGATAGCACTCCAGCAGGATTTCTTGTTCAGTTATAAATCAGTGTTGAAATTAATCTCCTGCTTTTTTGTCTACATTAAAATTAAAAAAAGAAAGAAACAAACAAAAAAAGCCCAACACACACAAACAAAAAATATTTCCATTGTCATTAAGAAAAAAATTAATTCCTCCACTTTGAACTCCAATACTTTTCTTCATTTTATCAACACCCACACATTTTTTACCTTCGTTATAACTGAATTCTGGAATTCAATGGCGTTTACATCACAGTTTAGCTGGTTCAGAATCTAGCCTCAGCCCTACTACTACATTACGTGCTTCCAGAAATTACTATGCTCATTTTGCAGTATACAAATGTTTCTACTTCCAGTGTAAATTTATTCTACAACTCAACTACGTTAAAAGGTAGAGCAATACCAGGTTCTTGGAAAGGGCCCAAATTTTTTAATATAACACTTTAATTTGCGCTATTTAGAAAGACATATTACGTGAAATATTAAGAAAACCATTTTAAATTGTACACCCTACATTTATGCTCAAATCGTACCATTTGAGCACATATATAGCTTTATACACTGCAAGTAGTGACAGTTGCTGGGTAGGACTATCAAAGTCTAGCAAACCAAGTAAGAAAAAAGAAAATCCCAGAAGAACAACAACAAAAAAGCAAGTAAAAAAAGGGAGAAACACCAAAAAACATTGCACCTGAGCAGCACAGCTAATAAAATATCTTAAGAACCATTTTGGATCTATTTTATCTTCAGGTACCCAAACATTCAAAGTTCCTACTAAATCACTGCAGCCTTACCCCAGGAGTCATTCTCTCCTATCTCTCAAATAGCATTCAGTACAAAATGTGCCAGTTGTTTAATACCTGCATACCCTCTCATCCTAAACATGACGCTAGCATATTATGACTGTAAATCATCAACAGCAAAAATGTTGACTGATGAAACTATAGCGACAGCAAACTGTTGACATGTCAAAGAAATTATTCACATGGCACAGCAGCCTCCCTTTGTATGATCCCGTCCATATATTTGCATGAACTCTGATCTCTGAAGTCCTACAACAGGATGTGAGTTTTAAATGCCACTGCCCCAAAAAAAATAAAACCCAAACCATAGCACCCTATGAGTAGAAAAGTTGTGAAACAGTAAAAAATATTATTATATTTAACAACAGAAATGCTGTTGCAACTGCAGGACTATTCAAGTCACACAGAGGAGATAGGCTATGCATCCACACAAGGAATTCAGCAGGCAGAACATCAGCTTGTGGTCCAAGTACTGCCATTAAGATCTAGCTGCTCTTCAGATATCTCTCTCCACATATGAGGGAAGTGGGTTTAACTCCACTTCTATTTGCTGGGACAGGGAAGCTATTGTTCTACTAATCCAAGGAAGAAGTAAAGAACTGAAGTGGTACTACAGATCTAGTATGTGTCATGCACCTCTCTTCATCACAGAGTACATCTACATATTCTAAAAGATGTTTTGGTTCAAATGTTAAAATTTCCACTTTCACTTGCAGTCTAGGCAGTAGACACAAGAGCGTATCTGCTGCTGTTGCAGCATTAATCAACTCTGGAGATTAAAACCAAAAAAGCAGCACACACACACACACACACAAAAAGAAGTATCCAGCCTATGGCCTCTGGATTGACCCAGCCCATTAGAACAATTTATCTGGCTCAACCCATTCTCTGGAAGTCACAAGACAGGGCTCAGAGTTGGGCACAAAGATTAATTGCTCCAGATGTTTGTTCACCAAATGCTGCCAAAGGATCTCCATTCTCCCCCTATCCCCCCAACATGTAACTTGAGCTGTGTCCATCATATGAATTCTTCCCGGAGAGGGTGGTGAGGCACTGGAATAGGTTGCCCAGAGAAGTTGGGGATCCCCTCTCCCTAGAAGTGTTCAAGGATGGGGCATTGAGCCACCTGGTCTAGTGGAAGGTGCCCCTGCCCATGAAAGGCAGGTTGGAAGTATATGATCCTAAAGGTCCCTTCCAATCCAAATCGTTCTATGATTCTATATGAGTAAAAGGCAAGTACTCCCCATCACAGAAAAAACATCTTAATCACATAAAAGTACGTATGCAGGTTGCCGACAAAACAATGCTGCCTGCAAACCTGTCAGGCACATGCCAGTGGCATATGACCCCAGCATGAGTTCCTGGTAAGGAAAGCAATGTGTAGCTACACCACACTGAATAGTTTGACCCTTGAGTTCCTCCATTACATGCTACAGGGATTACTCAAGAAAGTTCAAGAGTTACCACCTACTTGTGATAGAGTTTGAATAAATTATTCAATTCAAAAAGGTTCATTTGATTCTGACCTGTTTTTCACAAGTTTCACACAAACAACTGAGGTTGAAGCTCATGTTAACAGTGTTCAGGAGCCTATTTTTTGAGGATTATTTTTCAGTAGCATTCTTCATCTCCAAAATTGTGTAGGTCTTTAAAAATAAACTTCATAGGAATACAGTGAAAAGGAAACAGTGCAGAAGCATAAAAATAGACTCAGGAGTCAAATAGCAAACTATAAATCATTTATTTCCATCACACACTGACTTGCAACAACAGTTCTGCTTTTACTGAAGAAACGAGTTCAGAACAATTAGGGACAGATTGATTCCTTCTAACCAGAAGGCATTTTAAATTGCGCCCCAGACAAGGATATCACATGAGACCATGGTATAAGCCATCTGTAAATGGCTTAGACTCCAGTACTGTCTCGCTGTGGCAGACAGAAAGGATGAGTTAGGCTGCTCAAATGCCTTGAGAACTCAAGGTAGATCTCAAACAAGCTTGGTTCCTACTCATGGGATGTCTACAGCAGAAGTGCACACCTCCTTACGGAAACACATTAAGTTTGTGTCAGAAAGTTGCAGACAGCAAAGAGTTGAAATGGGTCTGGGAGGAGGCTAAAAAGAATTTGAATAATACTATGGCTAAAACCAAATCAAGTGGTAGAGGAGCATACACTGCCTCTGTAGGCACTACAGGTTTGCTCCTGCCACCGCAGCCCACTAAATTAGCTTAATACTAGGATTTTTTGTGAAATTAACACAGTTCAGATTACTTAGCTAGCCTCAGAAATTCATTTAATGCTGCCTGTAATCAATATATTGATCAGTCACACCCACCACATAGGTCCAAAAAAGTAAATATAAGAGAATAACTTAGAAAATCATATAGTCCACGTTTGCTAGAGCAAAGGTGTATTGGTTGTGGTGAAGAAATACATAATACGAATGAACACATCACAAATCATTTGATCATAATGATAGGAGTTGCCTTTGATCTAAGACAACTGGAAAAGTGGTTTTGACCGAAAAAGTAACGCACAACCAAGAAATCCAATTAGTATGAGTAATATATAAATGGATCCAATATAGAAAACCCAATTTAATTCTATGGTAGACAACTGAAAAAGTGGTTTTGACCGAAAAGAAAAAGTAACACACAACCAAGATATCCAATTAGTATGAGTAATATATAAATGGATCCAATATAGAAAACCCAATTTAATTCTATGGTCAGAAACCAGTCAACACATGCACATCAAAAAAAGACTTCAAACTATGTGCAATTTATCTTTATTTTACCAAACTTTATTAATAATATGCCTAATTTCTAGTACTATCAGGCAGTAAAATCCCCCTGTTCTATAGGGAACCCAGTGTCACAACCTAACTTGCTCCCTGCCTAGCACCCCTCTCTAAGAGAATCCCACCACCTTACTGGAGAAATAAAGAAATAAATAGAATGCACAGAACCATCCAGTGAATAATGCAGAATCAACAGCCCATAAAATGAAACCCTCATTTAAAAGTATATCACCTTGTTTGTTTTTCTTAATAGCCTCAATTGCTCTGTACTTTTCTTGTTTTCAGGGGACCTATACACATGGGACCTCAACTGTAAAAAAACCAGCACAGCCAGCTGTATGCCATTTCTGTGCAGGCAAAAGTACAGTGCTAACAGGTATGAGAGAGGGATCTTCTGCCTGAACAGCAGAAGATCCAAAGCAGGTTGCGCATGGTGAGGTATGTAGCAGAAAGAACTGCAGAGTTTAGGCATTCAGGCATCTTCTTTTCCAATTTACACACCAACTCTCAGGATATGCACATCTCCTCCCTGGGCTAAGTGAAAATTTTTAACTTCAGAAACTGGCAAATTTACCAGATCAGGCAAAGTCTGGAAAAATTTTCAAGTTTTATTTTAAACTTTTCCTAGAGATGTGGCAACTGTATTGCTAATAACAGAATTTCTAGCACATCAGCAGCAACGTAGACTTCTCAAACACTAACTGGGTTAAGAAATCAAAGCCTATCATTTAGCTGTGGAGATAAAATGTATAGTCTTTATGTTAAGAAACAATGCTTACAGATTACAGGCTACAGTCAGGCTATTGTCCTACATTCTTTGTGTAACACAAGCTCACAGGGAAGCTGAGATTCTGTTATCTCTGGTAAATCAGCACTGATTAGACAGTATATGTGCAGAAAAAAAAAATCAGATTCAAAATAAGGCATAGGAAAATTCTAGATCAGCCTTTTTTAAGAAGAAATAAGAATTTTAAGGAGAAGGACTATATTACATTTCAGGTTGGAAAGCAGAGTCTAAAGCCATATTACCTTCTAAAAAACAAGAACAGCCATATTAGCTTCTGTTCTCTGCAGCAGGAGACCAGAACAGAAATCATCCTCTAGCCGTGGAAAGGACTGCACGATAGCTAAGCCTTTATAACAGTATCTGTGGGCTAAACCTGTATATCTGTCCTGGAATACCAAAGCCTCAGGTCTTGGCATAGTCATAATTGGAGAAAAAGCCGTAAAAATAAGTAACAGTTCAAGGTACAATCAACATTATCACTAAGTTACATGCTCATAACATTAACGTGTAACCCTTCAAAAAGTAGATTGCTCCCTTCAGTGCTTTCAAGATCCCCAAACCTGTAAGCCCACTGCAACATTTATCACAGAGGTATTAATTAAACAGTAGAATAGAGCTGTTCACATCTCATTTTACCTAGCTTTCAAGCTGGGTGAAGCTGCATGCAGGTTTTTTTAACAACAACAACAGGAAAAAAAAAAAAAAAGAAAAAATACAGGGGAAAAAAAGATAGGGAGAAAGAGAAGTTTCCTTTTGGAAAATATGCTAAGGAACATGGAAAATGAGGTGAGTGGTGACAGCCAACATGGCTTCACCAAGGGAAGATTGTGCTGACAAATTTGGTGGTCTTCTACAACAGGGTTAGAGTGTTGGTGTATAAGGGAAGAGCAATCAGTGTCATCTACTTGGACTTGTGCAAAGCGTTTGACACTGTCCCACACGACATCCTTGTCTCTACATTGGAGAGACATGGATTTGACATGTGGAATGCTTGGTGGATGAGAAACTGGCTAGATGGTCACACTCAAAGAGTTGTGGTTAATGGCTCAATGTCCAAGCGGAGACCAATGACAAATGGCATTCCTCAGGGGTCGGTATTGGGACTGGTACTGTTTAAAATCTCCCTCAGCTTCACCGATGGCGGGATTGAATGCACCCTCAGCAAGTCTGGCAATGACACCAAGCTGTGTGGTGCCATCAACACACTGGAGGGAAGGGATGCCATCCAGAGGCACCTGGACAGCCTGGAGAGGTGGGCCCAATGCCAACCTCATGAAGTTCAACAAGGCCAAGTGCAAGGTCCTGCACATTGGTCAGGGCAATCCCAAGTACAAGTACAGGCTGGACGGAGAATGGATTGAGAGCAGCCCTGAGGAGAAGGACTTGAGGGTCTTGGTAGATAACAAGCTCAACATGACCACGCAATGTTGTTGGAGCGAGTCCAGAGCAAGGCCACAGAGATGCCCAGAGGGCTGGAGCACCTCTTCTATGAAGAAAGGCTGAGAGAACTGGGCTTGTTCAGCCTGGAGAAGAGAAGGCCTCTGGGGAGACCTTACAGCAGCCTTCCAGTACCTGAAGGGGCCTCCAAGAAAGCTGGAGAGGGACTTTTTATAAGGGCCTGTAGTGACAGGACAAAGAGCCATGGCTTTAAAGGGAAGAGGGTAGATTTATATTAGATATCAGGAAGAAATTCTTCACAGAGAGGGTGTTGAGGCACTGAAAAAAAGTTTGCCCAGAGAAGCTGTGGATGCCCCATCCCTGGGAGTGTTCAATGCCAGGCTGGATAGGCTTTGAGCAACCTGTTTGAGTGCAAGTTGTCCCGGCCCATGGCAGGGGGGTTGGAAGTCTTTAAGGTCCCTTACAAGCCAAAGCGTTCTATGATTCTAAGTTTCTCCAAAACACCTGTGTAAATGGCTAAGCATGATACAATACTGCCTTACAGCAATTCTGACCATGAACTGTCTTATTAAGTCTCTATCATTGCTACCTGAGAAAACTACTATTTTTCCTTTTGTTCTAATTGATTCTTATAAATAAATCTAGGATTAAACTGTTCTTACGTAATTTATTTTCCTATGGACCCAAGTAAAACCTGACTATTACCAAAAGAAGTACTTACTAACACTCCTTGGGAGCACCCGAGATACTGTACTAAACTGCATGCTGTACAGTCAAGAAGCTCAGCATAAACTAATGGCACTAATACCTCTATGCACAAGGCAAACTACATGCCACTATAAACATATTTTGTCTTATTCCCATCTCTTACTAGCAGCCAGAGTGATGAGTAACAAACTCTTCAGGAGCACATCTATCCTTACAGGCAGAAATGGGGGCTAACAGAACAACACAGCCAGGAGATTGAAAACAGTAATGATCATTGGGAGGAAAGCAAAGAAAAGGAAGAAAAATGGAAGTGGGTGGACAGCAGCTGAGCAGCGATATCAAATGGAAGGGGTGGGAATGCAGAAAAAACCCTGGCTGAATAGGGAAGGAGACAAATGAGATGTGAAAAGAGACAGAAGACAAAATTACCAAGAGTTAGTCTAAAACAGTGGTTCTTAAATCATGGCTCAGCCAAAGGAAATGAGAAAGCCTGACAGGAAGAGTAAATTACAATGCTGCTGTCAGCATCTTACTTCTTGAGTGGTGTTGCCAAGATAATCAGCCAGGACTGCAAATTGCTGGTCTACAACATGGCCAGTGCAAGTGCTGTCATGACTCTCTTAGCTAGGTGTCTCTTGAATAAAAGGAGCAATGTAACAGAGAGTAAGCACAGGAAAATGGGGAAAGAGAATTACCAGTGGCTCAAGTGGAAATGAGATCGAGCCTTTATTAGCTGGTCTACACACCAAGATAGCTACCACACAAGTCACACTTAATGAAGCACTACAAAAGCTGGAAAGGGAGTTAAGGAGTTAAGGTGAGCTCCTGTGCAAAGGTACGCAAGTTACATAAAAATTAAATCTATGGGGGAAGCACTACGAAAGCTGGAAAGCATTTTTTTAAGCAGTTTCAAAGGAGTTAAGGTGAGCTCCTGTGCAAAGGTACGCAAGTTACATAAAAATTAAATCTATGGGGGACACAAAGTTTTCATCCAGCAATCTTAAAAAAATCCCTGAAATTGTAACCGATTGAGAAATAAAACTCTAGATAGGCCACATGCAATGAAAGGAGAACTGTGATGTCTAGGGAAATGCTCCAAGGTACAACTGCATATTTTAATTCATTAAAGAGATCAGGCACATCAAATAACACGCTGTCCTTATAATCCATAACATCTAAGTCCGTATATTCAGCCCTATCAGAATCAACATGCAAGGAATATTTTTACAGGATTGAATAGGGTGTAGCATTAGTCTTCATTATGCTGACTTCCACTGCCCTGTTAGCTCACAGGGAACCGGGGAGGAAGTTAAAGGCCTGTTTTTACCGAGAAACATTACCAAACACAGGGAAAATATTGGTATTAGCTGAAAACATACCGTAAATGTCTCTTCTGTACTTCTTTCTCTTTGTACTGGAGCAACTGGAAATTCAAGGAGGGATTTTACTGTCTTCCTTTTTGCTTTTTCCATTTGAATATTAGTAAAATAGTTGACAGCAGCAAACTCAATGAGAGCAGAGAACACAAAGGCAAAGCAGACCGCTATAAACCAGTCCATGGCAGTAGCATAGGATACTTTCGGCAGTGAATGTCTTGCACTGATGCTCAGTGTTGTCATTGTCAACACCGTGGTTATTCCTTCAAAGAAACAAAGCAAAAGCACTGCTGAATCCAAGCAAGTCAGAGCGAGACTAGGCAAGCAGTTTCAAACACAGAATTTTAAATCTCTTAGGACTCTTTTTCTGCTGCTTGTGAATAGCACATTAGATTTAAGTCAGGGCAACCACCATATGTCTATGAGCAGCTATGCACACAGAACAATTAACCAGTTTTTAAAGGAGTCATGGAAAGCCATGACTTCAGCAGATCTTCTACACTTCACGTGAAGAAAACATGGAAGCCTTCATTTCTTTTTTTTGTGTGTGTGTGTGTGTGTCAAGTCCTCAAAAATTTCTTACAAGTTATTTTCTAAACATTTGAACATAATTTCAGTTGTTAAAGAGGGGAGCACTCCTCCGACTGCAACCAAGGCATTTTTGTAATGGATTCAGGATGCTACCTATTACACTGTGCCTGTTTCTCTGATCCCACTCGTAATCCAGGTGCCATTAAGTCATGGCAAGTTATTTTGGTACTAAGGAATATCATGTTAACAACTCTGTTAATTAGCAAACCATCACCTTATCTTTTAAACCCTTCTGCTACTAGTCAACCGATGAAAGTTAATTAGAACTTAATCTTCTGAAAAAACAACTGTTTAATTAAAGCATACAAGCATGACCACTTCATGGTAATACTTCAGATGAAAATACATGCTGTATAATACCAAGGTATAGGGTTGGGGTTTTTTTTTCATCCAAAATATCGCATATCATTCAAATGTAAAACACCAAGTATATAGTGAACACTGCGTAAGTCCTACCACAGCCTTAAGGAAGACTGACTACAAATTCAGATGTCTTTACTCTTATGAAAGGAATGCTGTACCCATTTTAATTCAAGTTGAAACGCATATGCTGAGAAGAATTCAAAATAAATAAGAGCAGGTTTTCTAACTGGATCCTCACATCCCCTATTCCCTAAATGATGGTATTCCATTCAGGCAATCTAGTATGAAAAAGCTTCACCTAGACACTGCCATACAGAGAACAGGACACAATGAAGCCAGCCTCTCCCTCTTGAAGAAGAGAAAATAAAAAGAGTAACAGCCAGTTCATAAAAGCACGAAGAATATCTCAGAGCAAACTCAGCAGGATAAAAACACAGATGCAAGCTCACAAAACCTTCTTCAGTGGGAAGGTGTGAAAAAAACACACCACTGAAAATATTTAAGTCTCAGAAATAAAAAAATTATGGAAAGTTGGGGTTTTTGGGTTTTGGTGGGTTTTGGTTTTTTTTTTCCTGGAAGAGACATATCCCTGCCTAGCCTGATTTTACCTTCATCCACTCCAAGCAAATAGTTTCCCTGAATTGTCTTTCTAAAGACTTGCAGTTGTTACTTTAACTGCCCTTGGATATGTGCCGTAAGATTTACAGGACTGAGAATTAAGTTCTGGTAAAAACTATTATATGTACACATGAGTCGTAATTATCCAGAGCTAAATACTTGCAAACTTCTGATTAGAAATGCACATAAACATATAAACATATATATTAAGAATTTTTATATTCAAATACTCTTACTAACCCAGTTTAAAATTACTGCTGCCTTTCCTCTAAGAAAGGCCAATCTCCCACAATCACCAGATTCAGGTGCCTGAAGCTCTGACTGCAGAAATCGCCACCTGATTTACCTTAGTTCCTTGTGTATCCTTCCTCTGTTACCTCTCCCAAGTTTTCACTACTCATGCAGTGTCCAATGGAAGGATCTTTTAGTTAACCTCTTCTGACAGTTCCTGTAGAAAGCTGATACCATATCAGGTATTCCTATCTCTTGCCTGCATCATTTCTATCTTCTTTCTTTTCTTCTTAAAGAAAACCTTTACAAAACAGGGTCCCTGTCGGCATTTGTCAGAAAACTAAAAAGATACTTTTAGCCATACTTTAAGCCAATTCTTTTCAAAGGTGTTTTAGAGACTTGTCTGTAACTTAGTAGCTGTCTTATTTGTTTTCCGTCTCATACACGGATATAATGACATCTATTGCTCTACAATTTGTACATTTTCAGTCATCACATTTTGTCTGTAAATACAGATTCTACCTTTACACTTCATGGCAATACTCCCTTAAAAAAAAGTACCATTATTCAGCATCACTGCAGAGGCATGTGGAGTGATATACTAGTTTGCCTAATGTAATGCCTGAGTTGAGAGCTAGTGGGGTTCTTACTAGGTTTACAGGTGGTTTTTCCTACAGCTAATCATGAACCATGTCTAATTTGTGAAACTAAACAGTGTTCAGACTCTACTTACGTGTCTGAATGGGCTGTCATGTAGAAACATTAATTCCTATTACTCTAGCCAGCATCTATCTATCTATAGAAAGGCTTTTTGTAGAACATTCTATTCCTAATTAGTCCTGCTTTAGACTACTGTACATTATAAAGTCAAGACATTGCTCTACAAAGACTGATTTAAAAAATATCCTTATCCTACTATGTTGTTAGGAATCGTATTTGCATTTAATTTCTTACACTTCCTCTTCCATACAAGCTTTTTGGTTTTTATTTCCATAGTCCACTGTAGCATCTCATTCAAGCTGTATTTTGATGAGGGCAATTTCAGTATCTTGCAATTATTTTGCTTTTTGAATTCATTTTCATAATGGCAATGGCAGAAAGGAGAGAAGAGCACTAAATATGAAATTACAGTAACAGGATCTAAGCCTTAGTCATAGCAAGCTTCCACTGATAATGCAGGTATGTTCTAAGAAGACATCTGCACACCTTGCACACTCCCCATCAATTATTTTAAAAGGATTTTGAAAGGTGTGAGTTCAGGTAATTACAGTACTGTTCACTGAAGGACAAAACTGCCCTGGATGGGGACCAAGGACTTGACTGGATGTCTCAGGGCCAGGTCTTCCCAGTTTGCTCCCCTAAGCAGGTAAAATCCCCACAGATGCACACCCATTTGCCACAGGCAATCATCTGGTTAAATATTCCAAGTTTCTCTTGAGATTCCAAGGATTCACATAACATTCTTCATACACAAATAGCAGAAATTCCCCAGAATTTACATTATTCCCTTGCTTCTGCATTAGTACAGAGGCAGCACACCCCAAGAGACTAAAAAGGCCTATTCTAGTGAAAGTCACTGAAAGAGGAAGTACAAGAAAAAGGAGAAATCATTACCAAACACAGTTCTGGCTGGAACAGATTCCTTATTTATCCAAAATGAAACTTGAGAAAGGATCACAGTCATAATGCATGGGATGTAGGTCTGAATCATAAAATAACCCATTTTCCGTCTGAGGTGGAAGTAAACTGTCATAACAATATATTCACCTAAAAAAAAAAAAAAGAAAGAAAATATTTTTCTGACTGCACATAAAATTTGTGTTGCAGAATAACTGTTTGAGATTACGAACTAGGACTGTTTAAGATGATGTTATTCATACCACTCCAGCGTGTATAGTAAGTTATGTTCCTTAGAGTGAATGAAAGTTTTAAAAAATCCTGGAAGTAGTAGGTCCTTAAAGTGTCATTCTGAAGCTGCTCTCAAAAACACTATAAATGTACAGCTAATACTGGATGACATTTTACAATATAAGCAAGATTTTAAAAATTCTTTTGGCATCTGTTGAAAAAGAGTCCCAAGACAGAAGCTATCTACCTACCATAGTATCCAGAACATTGTGGTACCTACCTGCCAAATAAAACAATAACAACAATGATGCACATTAAATGATATGGAAGCATCTCAGCTTTTCACTAGGTTTATACATCCGTACTACTGTGATAATGAAACAAATGCAAAGATCATTAACAAGAATTAAAAATAAGTTTATCTTAACTATCGTCATTCATATTAAACAAAATTTGCCGTTTTACCGTAAACTGAAAGAGCTGTCTAAATAAAGCACTACAGAATGAGCATTTTGGGGACAGTAAGGAAATCCTGCTGTTAACTCATAACAATCAATATGCTGTGAAGTAAATTTCTCATGTATTGCAAAATGCTGCTGTTTCTTTGAGAAAAACATCCATAGAGCAATACAACAAATATATTTGCTTTATCTGTTTCATTTTGACATTCTCACAACACACAAACTTGCTGATGCTTAGAAAATGATTCCAAATTTTAAAAATATTTTGGGAATATGCTTGTTTATCACCCCACTTCTCATCAGTGACACTTCACTCATTTCGGATGCCTGTAGTTGCCATTTGCCTTGTTTCTTACAGCACAAATCAGCAGAAGTATCTATTGTGACTAATGCATTTGTGCCTATCCTTACCCGACTAGAGGGTTTTTATGGCTTTAATAACCCATTCTGTATGCTGTACTTCTATCCCGAGCTGTTTGCACCGCCAGACAAAGGAAGTCTTTTGCACATAATGTGGATACAGCGCTGAGAAATTACTTCCTCACCCAGGCATCCTCTTGACTCTTCAAACTGCATTTTAAGCAGTGATTAAACGCTCATTTTGTCCCTCGGAGTAATGATCTCATTCCAGCTTTGTGAAAGACCGTCGCAATCTACTATAATGAATCTGCAAATGTAAATCTGAAGGACAGAAACCTAATTCAGATTTATGCTCTCAGCCCTTAATATATGCCCTATGACATTCAGTAGAATACTTTACGGGAAGGAAAGAAAAAAGCCTCAAGCAATGTTATAGGGTTAGTTTTACCTCAAGTTGATTTTTACGGACGACATTCCTACCTGTAATAGATTTAATGGTTTCAGAGGATACCGTATGCCCAAGCAGGTCATACTGAACTAAACTGGAAGACTCCTCAGGAACTTCCACTGACTTCTCAGGTCCTTTTGTCCAGGTATAAATCATTTCACTCTTTGGATAAGCATCTACAACACAGCATCAGTTTGCGTAAATAGGAAACTTCTTCTCTCACCTTACTAAGAGCCCAGTCCAAACCTACTGAAATTGAACACCAAGACTCACTCTAATAACTTTAGAAGACACCCTTCATATTAAGTTACCCCGCAAAGCCACCCTCAGAGGAGAATAAATAGGAGCTAAGGTCATATGTCGTGTCACACACAAATCCACTTCACATCTGAACGTGAAGTGTAAACATAAATTCTTGCTGGATTAGCCCTTATTGAGGCTATAAAGTTTATCTTTAAATCAGTTGAGAAATTTCTATCTAAAATTTTATCATTAAAATATACTGATATATATAAAAGGACATGTATAAGGAGGATACATTTTGGAGACTGGGTGCACATTTCTTTACAGAAAAGAATTATTATACTAAAAACTATATAATATTTTAAACTTGCATTTCAAATATTTTCCAGAAACCAGAGGTCAGTAAAAAAATTCACAATAGCCCCAAAATAAGCACACCCAGAAAACCATTTTACACTTAATAAAAGAGACATAACTTAGGGCTAGCATTCAATCCCTACACAGCCCAAACTCCTGTTAAAATTAAATCAAATCACTCTTGCATTCAAAATGCCTACATCTTATTTCAAGTTTCACTGTGGAAGATCTCAGATTAGTGTCAAGTGCAATTTCTGCTGGTTGGTGATTCTGCCCAAAGAAATATGCCCCTGCAGATGCCCCCACATTGAACTTCCCCTATCATTCAGCTGATACCAAAGCCAATTCTAGCAGTACCTGGTCTCCAGTCTTACCATAACAGGGATGAAAATCCTTAACAGATCAGTGTCTTTAATATCCCTCTTTGGTTGACTATGCAGCTGCATAAACTGAATTTCTGCTATGAGTAGCTTCCAGCCATTTCTAACTTCAGAGCCTTGGGGTCAAGGAAAACAGATTAATGTCCAGCCACTGACTACATCTGAGTGTAAAGCAGAGAACTCGGCAACTGAGGAGGCTTAGAAAAGTGACAAGATAGTTAATGGAGTGCACCAGCCATCCCCAGGTGATCTCAGAGGTCTCTGCTGCAGATCCAAATCAGGGAATCCATAACTATCTCCCTTAGTTGTTATGTGGAATGGCCCAAATTGTTCCTTCTAGCCAAAGTTTGGAGATTGTCCAAACATCTTTCCTGGTTTGAAATCAGATGTAAAGTCACTTAACACTAAGATTCCTCTCACCGGTCTAAAAATTATTTATCTAGGCTAAACTTGCCATGCAGGCTCCCTTTATAGGCCAGGAGACAGGAGATGGACAATACAACTAAAGATCAAATCTTTACTCGTAACTACACATCTAACTTAGGATGTCAATGTGCCTCTACTGACTACACAGAAAGTCAAATAACCTGATTCCCTAGGTGCCTTTTACCTGGCTGTTGGAAGGCGAGATGGTTCCCACCCTCTTTGTCTTCTCCAGAGCATCTCTCACTTCACTGAGTATCCAATTCCTCCCTAAAAACCAAGAAAAACTACGCATTTCAAGCAACTGTGTAGCCAGAATAGTGGGGTTTAACATAACAGCTGAATCATTGCCTGCTTTTCAATTCTCTGCCTGGGTTTAATTTTTCAGGCCTTAAATAAAATTCCCAAAGAATTTAACAGGAGTTTTGTCTGCATAAGGATTGTGTATCAAGACTAATATTCAGAAAGTTCAGTAATTGTTCAAAATCTACTTCTACTATTTAAATTCCGTAGTTACAAGAAATTTCATAATTGCAACTTACAACTCCCAAATTTGAGAGGACAAGCATGACCATCCATGGGAAAATCCACTAATCTCATGGGACACTCTGCACTTATTGTAAGCCTATAATGGAACAAATTAAATAGTCTCTGGTTGCCATTTTGTCTAGGCAGTATAACTTTTTGCATACAGTAATTGTAAGAAGCTGAACAAACAAGTCAGATACCTCATTGTGTACAGGATGGTGCCATTTCTCATTATTCTGAAGAGTTTATTTGGGGCTGTCATATTATGTGCAACAGACTTTTTCCCATTTCTGAAGAAAGTGTCGGGAGTCCACACCTTCGAAACCATCAAGTTGTTAAGCCTTAAAATTTCAATAGGGCCATCATATTTTAATCTTTTGTCTACCCATGTCTGACGGAAGAAGACATCCATTGTATACTCCTGTATTAAATTGCAGAAAAACAAAGATCACATTTGCTTGTGTTGTGTTTCCTGTAAAAAACCAGAAACCCCTCGGAAGCAATCAGTAGTAAAGAAAATACTGTCCACTACACAGACTTATTTCCAGCAATTAAAGTGCGTTGTGTACTTCTTAATAGCTTAATTTCTCACATTACTCATATCAATAAATTACTACACATATTTAATCGTTAAGGAATAATTAATCTAATGAGGTTGCAGGAAGCAGGCAATTGGATTTGTAGTCAAGCATATAACTGGGAACAAAATGATCTCTGACAATAAGTGTCAACAGACTTTTAAGAAAAAGATATCCGTGGATTTTCTGCTGCTGGCTAAATTAAAAATACCGGGCCAATTACTTCCACTTTAAAGACAGGAAAGAAAATTTACTTCCAACAGACGAAAAGTAAGCTTTTAAACGAGCAAAACTAAGTATTTCCTTTGCCATGCCCACAAAACATGGATAAAGGTTAACTACATAAATATCCCATCAAGTTCCTCAGAAAAGTCATTCAGGTGCTCCAAAGAAAACATGCAAACAACCACTGCACAACTGCAGACACAGGCAGATCATGAGAAATCATGTGAATGAATGGACAAAGTAATGTATTTCTCATCACAAGAACATAAAGGATTTCATTTAAAAAAGCATCGTGTGGTATTGAAAAAAGTAACACAGAAAGCTTTAAGACCTTTCTGACTTATAGTTGTGATTTTGTTGTTAAGCCAAACAATATTATCTGACTTAATTTCAAACTCTTCTGCATAACGTTACCACTGAAACTACTTGTATGGCCATATCTATTTGCATGGGCAAGGAGGCATGTCGACTAGTGTAACGCATCTTAGAATTACACCTGTCATCTTTTCCACGGCCGCATCCTCCACTGTGGTTCATCGTTACCCTATGAAAAGTCTCTTTCCTCGTGTCATTTCTTGCTGGTGACTTCATAGCTAATAAGTAGCAGTTCCTGTTATTAGCTTCTACATGACAGATTTTGTGACACAAGATTTCAACTCCTTTCGTCACACCAGGTATCAAAGTAACCCAGCTCTAAAAAGACATTCTGATCGTCCCCTGTACTGAGACTGTATCATACTTTGCTGTTTCAGTGAGTTTTAGGAGTGCAGCCACACTCATATCACATTGGGTCGCTAATGGATACCAACAACTAAAAATTATTCCCAAAACAATTCCTGGATCCCTGAAATCCCTGAATAGCTTCATAACTAACCCCTAATGATGAAAAGGGAAACATCTATAAACTTTCCCTTTGCCAGTTCCTTACCCACCTTCGGTCCATGATCTCACTCTTGCCTTCTCCAGTATAATTACTGATTTCCCATGCGGCACCTTGTCAAATGCTGCAATGAAACGTGAGGGATGCCATGCAGCCCTCATTTTAGATTTCAAGCACACATTACTAAATCTCCTTGGGACCAGATCCCTGTACCCCTTGTCACACCGAACAGTGTCATACTGTACATGACAGACATTGAAGGGGTAAGAAGCATTTCAGCATGAGACTGCTGTCATCAAACCAGCCCTGGAAAAAAATATCTTGCTATCATATACCTTTCCACATGATAGAACCAACTCAGGTGCACCACAAAGGGTATGACAGCACTGTATGGGAAGGAAGATGCTTCCCTGAAACTGCTTTCCTGTAAAGAAGTTCAGTTCAGCACATATGGCTGTATTACTTCCATGTGACTTCTTGGATATTTCATAAAAAGAGAAGCTACTGTGTGATTTAAGGGTATACCACTAGGTTACAGAAGTTGGTAAGAGTTATGCTGGATTCCACCTCGAATGTAGATGCCATTCAGGCACAAATAACAGTACATGCAAACGTAACATTTCTCTCCTGTGAGTATTTCATGCACGTCACTTTGACATTCAGTTTCTGCAGACGCTTATGAAAATGCTTATCAGTCAGTCAAACATTTGCTGAAAGTGATGCTAAAAGGGGCACAAAGATCAGCAAAGGACATTCACCTGAAATGAAAACGTCAACAAGTATTTGTGAAATTATGCCATTGTTATTCACTGGAGAATAACACAAGTTTCAGGAAGAAAAGGCAATTTCAAAGACATTACACATTTTCCCTACGGTAGACTGACTCAGACACTCCCCACAGGGCCTGATTCTGCCTCTACACCATGAAAGTGTGTTTTAAATCCTGTGAAGTTAATTCCTTAAGACAGCCAAAAACCGGTGAAAGTGTCATCAGAATCAGGCCTGATGTATCTAATTATAACCCATAAATTAAGCTGTTACTAATCTTGTCTACGCTGCATGTTTGACAGAACAGTACAGATGAAGCATCCACTCCTTACTGCAGTTAATGGTTTCTCAGAACCAGGCAATGGCATTTTAATGGCAGACATACATACCATTTCTACATCAGAAACAGGTCCAAAACTGGTGACATATATATCTGTTTTGACTTCAGTAACAGGACCTAATGTACAAAAAGGAAGTGAGCAAGAAAATTTGAATTTTGCAGGTCAACAATTCCCATAAACAATCCTGGCCTGTGAACAGTTATTGCTTTGAGGGTTCTGTGGATGAGCAAGAGCAAAATGCAAATACAGGTCATTTCAGATAAGTCTCTAATAACAAGCACTGCTCAATTAGCTTTACCACATAAGTAAATCAAAATCAGCATTTCCATGCAAATCCCCATTCAGAAAACCAATGTTGACTCAACGGATATGAAAACAGATGCCAAAAAATTAAAAGGCTCACTGAAAACACCGTGCTAATTAACAACAAGCACCGAATTCAGGAAATCCACATTCCCCCAAGGCGTTTATTACTAACATTCAGTAATAACTGGACTACAGATATTAGCATGCTGGTACTGGGCAATCTGGTACTACAGTATCAGAACTGCGTCCGTATCCCGAGATGCACTGGAGTGCTTTCATACTGACATTAAGAATAAAACTTGGAGAAGTAAAAATTTTTGAGTGTCTGAACCTAGGTCCAGATGCTACTACAAAGCCTGTCTTGGAAGAACTACTGATACTTAGGGCACCGTGCAAAACACTGCACCAAGCAGACGTCTTGTGCTCTTACAGCTGAGGATCACATAGCAAGTACCAGAGAAAGCAGTTTCATTTTAACGCAACATTCTCTTTACCACAGGACAAAACAGCTTGAAATTTCAGATGGGCGTTCACTCTGCAGTTCCCCTTAAACCAAAGAGCGCACACACCACCAAATTTCACTGGGATTTAGTTTTCTTCCCAATGTAAAAGGCTAGAAAGCTGCTAATCATTACCAACTGTAATGATGACTCCATGATCAAAGCATTAGGTAACAGTTTAATTCAGGTTGTTAACTCACATTGTAAATTAAAAAGGAAAAAAAAAAAAAAAACCCCACAACCTACTGATGGTCTTAGCAAACAGTACCTGTATGAAAAGAATGTACGATCTACAAATTCACAACCACGGTTTCTAAACCACTACAACTCACATTTCTAAAGAGGGTAAGTGGCTTCAGTCTGTTAATTCAGGCTTTATCATATTTGCAAGCTAAAATTGAAAAGAGGAAAAACTTAAGACTGTTAGCAGCAGCAGAATACGTCCCTCTTGCAAAGAAAAAAAAAATCACTGTTCACAGATGTCACTGAATCAAATGTTAAAAGGATAAAAAGAAATAAGCAACTAGAAAACAGGGAACCTATACTTCTTGCACCTAGAACAAGTGTCAAACTGTGAACAAAAAAGCAAAATAAATCCATATAAAATTATTTCACTAAACAGTTTGCAAGTTATGTAGAGAAGAACAGCTATGAATGTTTCAGACAAATGTCAGAAAAACAACTTTGCTGGAAGTTAACAGTTTCACAGAAGGACATTTTTTCCAAGATCAAATCTAAAGAAAATTCACCCTACAACAGTCGGTAGCTCCACAGGCCCTGGACAGTCAGATAGTTCGGCATGTCTGTCTTGAAGAAGTTTTAAAAAGAAACTCCCAAGTTCCAGGTAACACACTTTCATACTATGCTGTTTGTTTCATAGTAGGCTGCTCCCTAAACATGTCAGATGGAAGCTTCTCCCTTTTCTACAAATAAAGTGTTCATTAGGTCAAGGGAATCCATGAGTGGCTAGACCACCCATTTTACTGACAACATAGTCCAATGACATTTCCTGAATATAATTATTTCTTGAGAGGAGAAGAGCCCTAAAAGGTTGGGAAAACTCTCATTGGAACTGTCAAGATACTGGAAGTGAAGAAATTCATCTGCAGCATCACAAAATAGGGGAGAAAAGCCCAATCATGCTTGTACATAGCAGGGATCCAATTGTATCCTGGGCTGCATCAGAAGTGTGGCCAGAAGGTGGAGGGAGGGGATTCTGCCCCTCTACTCTGCTCTTTTGAGACCCCACCTGGAGTACTGCTTCCAGCTCTGGAACCCCCAACATCCGAAGGATAGAGAAGGGTTGGAGCGAGTCCCCAGGAGGCCATGAAGATGCTCCGAGGGCTGGAGCCCCTCTGCTATGGGGACAGGCTGAGAGAGTTGGGCTTGTTCAGCCTGGAGAAGAGAAGGCTCCGGGGAGACCTTATTGCACCTTCCAGTACCTGAAGGGGCTACAAGGAAGCTGGGGGGGGCTTTTTACAAGGGCCTGTAGTGACAGGACAAGGGGTAATGGGTTTAAATTGAAAGTGGGGAGGTTTAGATTAGATATCAGGAAGAAGTTCTTCCCAGAGAGAGTGGTGAAGCACTGGCACAGGTTGCCCAGAGAAGCTGTGGATGCCCCATCCCTGGAAGTGTTCAAGGCCAGGTTGGATGAGGCTTTGAGCAACCTGGTCTAGTGGAAGGTGTCCCTGCCCATGGCAGGGGGGTTGGAACTAGATGGTCTTTAAGGTACCTTCCAACCCAAACCATTCTATGATTCTACGTATCTGACCTCCCGTAATCACAAGATTATAATTTATCTAGTGTTGGTTTAAATATATATTTGTTTCACCTGAATTTGAAATTCTCCTGAAATCAAAGTTCTATAGAAATGAAAGAGTCTTTTTCTCACATAGCTCTAATAAGAAAATGTAGGAATTTGTCCTGTTAATATTGCACGCAGCTGCTTTATTTGTTAGTTCTAAGAAACTAAATAGGAGTATGCCTTCAAAGAAAAAAAATCAAACCAAACCCACACCCCAAACCTTTAACTGCTTTCCTCTGGTGATACTTTCTTTTCTTCAGATCTCAGAACACTGTGATTTTATAATCATATCAGATTAGGCAAAGGGACAAAATTTTCCCACAGGCATGAGCTGCTTCTCTTCAGGCATTGATTTCTTTTGTTTTATATAACCGTTACAGCTTCATGGGCAATAGGTGTTCAGAGATTTTTTGCAAGTTTATTTTTTGCAGTTACTCAGAAAGAAAGGGAGAGCTAAGACCAAGAAGCTAATCTCCAAATCAGCAAGCCTACGATTTAATGCTATTAGAAATGCTATAGCAGCAGCACAGGACTGAAACTATGCTTGAATGCACTCTTCAGTAACAGCTATTCTGTTCTCAAACCTTCATCTATTAGTAGTACCCATCAGAAACAAGGAAGCAGGAGCTCTCAGACAGTAATGAAGCCACAAAATAGGGTTGAAATTAAAGTTTACTTTGGGTTGTTTGTCCAACATGATGGCAGTACAGTGTCAAAACAAATGTTAAAATCCCATTGTAGGCCACTAGAAAATGGCAGATGAATGAGGATCTAGAAATATTTTAGGCATCATAACAGTTACCCAGCTAGAACTGACGTGCAAATCCTTGCTTTGCATCCCAAACCTCGGTCAATCGTTAAAACGCCTGGTAGGAGCGAAGACAGCAGCAAGGGACAGCGAAGCTGATTATCTCCCTAATGCAGGGAGGTGATTTCTCCAACTGCAGCCCTGTCACGCTCCACGCCTTCCACCTACACTGTCAGTTCACAACTATTAAAGCCAAACCTTGGATTTTCTAGCACATCACAGTACTTAAAGCCAACCGAGGAATATCTACGGTGACACCAAAATTTATCCCTTATTCTTCTGGTTCTAGAAGAAAACACAACTCCAGTTGGTAACATTAGCGGGGGTACAAGCAGTGAGTCATGCTTTTTTTCTTTTTTAACTATTATTAATCGCGGGAATTCCTGTCAACGAGGAGGTGATCTGTAGTCACCTAACCTACTTTTACTGGTGATTTAAGCAGCCCTCCGAAATGAACATGTTGCACCACTTAATCAACTCAGGCTCTGCAAGTAGAAGATCCTATTAGAATCCTTAACAGGCTATTACTGGCAATAAAATGCAGTGAGTTGTAAGAAGGCCAATTAACTTTAAATATGACCATTTGGGCTTATCCCTCAATGGATGTTCAGAAAGCATCTATCCACCCTAAATCTTCAGGAACGCTGAAGAACTATTTATAACATACTGGTGTGTATTTTTATGTCAATGAAATAGGAGGAGAGTCCTACACACTGCAGTGGGAACAGTTAAGTCTGAATCACTGCTTGCAGGATAATGTACTTTAAAAGAAGCTCAGGCAGGATTAAAAGCAACCCCTGCAAAAAAAGCCAGAATAGTTCACTGTTAGATAAAGACGTTACATGTGGGCAGAAAAAGCGATGCCAGGCCCTAACCTTGTGAAGAGGAACATAAGACAGCTCTCCCATGCATTTTATGCCAACATATGGGTTGAACTGCAGCACTACTCCCAGCAAAAGACTTTGGGCTCCATTATCCCCGCGTCTCCATAGGCAACTGTCACTGCAGAGATCTCCACTGTATGTAAACAGTCAAATCCTGCACAGGCTTTCTGTAAATTGCAAATTTTGCCATCAAGAGTCCGCAACCAATTGGGAACATTAGCAAACAAGTCTGTACAAAGGTTTCAACGTGCAAAGTACAATTCAAATGCTAAGTGCAGCTATTGCTGCTATTACGAGATCAGTCCCAGGATACATAAACTACATGAAATTATATTACATCAGTTCCTACAGCTACATCTAAAAAAAAAAAAAAAAAATCTACAGATTTTTTTTTAACTACATGTGAAAGATTTGGTGCTTACTCTTTCCAAATTCTTGCTGCCTGAATAGGGTTGATATTTTTTAACTAAAAAAAAAAAAAACAGACCCGCAACCAAACACATCATATGAAGCATGTTCTCTTGTTTCATTTTACCAGAAAGAACAGCAGAGGACAGCTGCTATATGTAAGATTTCTGTTAGGAAGCCAGAACAGCTAGGCAGGGCATTTTTTAAAAACTAATGTGGAATTCAAACACATGGGCTACATTCTCTACCTAAAATCAAATACAACTAATGCAGCAGCACACAATAACTTTTGTCTCTACATGTGTTCAGCCATTAGTGTGTCTGGACCCTGAAAAGGGGAAAAATCCCCTCCAGAAATGAGGAGATGACTCTGTTTCTTTGCCTGTTCATCAGCAAATAATCTCTGCTGAGACGGCCAACAAGCTTGATACTGGTGCCAGTTTTCACGATGTGGACACCTGTCTACCAAGAACTGGACTAAGAATATCAGCTAATTTTGTACAGGTCACTGAACAACAGACAGATGGTAATGACTTCAAGCATTACTAACCTCGGCCAAATTCAAATCAGTCCACTACAGGTATCCAACACCATATCCTGTTAAGCCTTTCAGTCATCTACTCTCACCAGCTGAGAGACAACTGCCTGAAAAAAAATGGTTCAGCTTCACTTTACAGTGCTCACATAAGTCCATTTTCAATCTAAAAATAAAAAAAATGCTATATCTACTATGCTGATCAATGGAACCTTGAAGGTATGTGTGAATTCCTAATAAAAGCAGATGATCACATAGATATTTTTAAGTTCACTTTAAAAAAAAAATAATTGTCTTTATTCTTCAAATGTATGCTGTGTTTATTTTCTGACATAAGTCACTACTCCTGCACTGACATGAAATGAAACTCCAGAAAAGCTGCACATCACAAAGCCGAGAAAGGGCAGAGAAGCCCTCTCCTATTCTTCTTGAGAGAAACAATGGCCAACATATTTAATGCCACCACGTACTTGGCTTCACTTTCACAGATAAGAGATCATGACAAAGAAGATGAAAAGAGGAAGGAAACAAAAAGGAAAATGAATTAACAGGGGCTGTCCTGTTCCTTCAACTCATGAGCCAGCGTCAGTGGCAACTCCTAAACAGAAACCCACAGAGCTATCAGCATTTTGCTAGCTGATGGCAAGACTTGCAGCTCATGCCAGGCTCTACCCCTCACAAACAGCAGACCCAAGAGAAGACAGCTCCAGCTTTCACCGACTGTTGGGCAACCACACCAGAACCAGCCAGCAGCCCACTGCGGGTGATACTTTCAGCCCTTTAAGAGCCGATGTCAGCAGGTTTCACCGTCAACCTACCAGCCCTGGCCAGGGGGCAAGTCACATGCCGCCTTCCTTCTTTGGTTTGGTCATTATAAGCAGGACTCTAGAGATGAGATGTTTATAAAAGGCACAATTAACAGAAAAATTCATTAAAATTAGCAGCTACACGGCAGCACACAGTCCTCACCAGCTTCAATCCCACATTCCTCCCACTTCCCAAAGTGTGATGAGTTACCCTATCACTGAAGTTTCAAAGACACTGTTACATTTTCTAAAGTTATTACCCAGTACAGGTTTGAATCTGGCCCTTACTTATGTCAAGAGTTGCCTGGGTAAAGTCTCAAACCATGCAAGGGTTGAAAATGGCAAATCAGACCCAGGCCTTTTAACCCAAACAAATAACACTCCTGTTAAAGAGAGTCATCTGGATTTCAACCATCACTTTGAAACTGATCACCAGCAGAAAGGTAACACTGGGATTTTCAAAGACAATCCAGGTTTTGCAACTTTCTGCAGTTTTTCTTCGGTCAGTGTCACACAGGAAATTTTTAAAAAGCAGATGAAAACTGGAGTCAGGGTATAACTAGAAATGCTTTTGCTTCAAAGTTTTCCAGCTGAATCAAAATAGCACTGTGGTAACACTCCAAGTTTTCCAGAAGATAATGCTTTTAATTACTCACACTACAAGCTGCATCTGTAAACACCCTGTTCTCATGAACTGTTAGATTATAGAGTGGTTTTGAACAGGAAATTCCAATTCATTACAGATTGCATTCTGAAATTCAGGATAATGATAAAATGGAGTATAGAGTGTGGGGAATGGAATCAACTTACATTTCCACCACACTACTTTCAAACATCATACAGCATTACTTTATTCATTAGCCCCTAGGTACCTTCCCTCTACTGAAATTCAACACTCTCATGCATTTAAAGTCTTCCTGACAGCACTTGGGTGTTTTTTTCCTTCATACACAAAACTGCCCATTCTGCTTTGTTTCATTACATTTCTAGGTGAAATCTCTTTGCTTCTCTCTTGCTTCTTCAGATTCCCTCCCCCCAAAACTTAATGGGAACCTTCACTTAAATGGTCTTTAATAGACTTTTTCATAAGCCCTTCTCATTTTTTTTAATTACACTACCCAACCTCACAGTGCTCAGTAAGTGACAGCAACTTCTTAGGGTTTTCTTAATCAACTTACAAAAGTGAGTTTATAATGCAAGCTGTCAATCAAATGACATGGGGAACTTCATTCTTCTACTGACCAACATACGCCATGCTCCTGCATAAGAAGTACCAAGACAAGCTTCCATATACTCTGTTTAGGATCAAATCCCTCCTGGAAGACTATTTCCACATTTGTAAGCATGCTCAGGCAATTTAACTTCTCCCCTGTAACTAGGAAAAATTGTGCTTATTAATGATAGCGTGGAGAATTTGGATCTGGTCTTAGGCAACCTCCAAAATGTTAGATTTTCTACTTAGCTCTGCATGCAAAAAATCTTCATGAATTGTTATTTGTGGCAACTCTGGAAGATGCCAGCGAAATTCAGAATTTGGCTACCTCCCCAAGTCTGATTTTAAACACCATTTGCACCAGAATTAGAAGTATTTTCATTGATTTGAAGTTTAAAATCAGCATCAGTCAGACATCCGTGCGGCCTTTTGTTCTTAAAATAAAAACCTTCGTTTCATTTTGAGCCGTGTGAAAACTAGATGGTGAATCAGCTTCAAGAATAAAACAAAAATAAATATTCTGCTGTTCATCAGAAAGTGACGTAGCTTTAACGTTACCAAAACACACTATACTTTCCATCTCTAAATCTTCCCATCCCCTCTGACACTGTGTTTGCTATGCTATAAATTAGTGAGTGACCCACTTTTAAAGATGCAAGTCCCATTTGTCATAAAGATTTATCAGGAAAAAAAAAAAGGGGGAAAATTTGATTTTGAGAGTGTGTATTTTAATAACTAAGCCATTCTTATTACTCTGTGTCACATCAAAAAGTCAAATCTGACCAATTGCAGAATTTTCACTCTTTGGTTGGTTTTGATTTGGTTTTTTGTTTGGTTGGTTAGGTTAGGGTTTTTTGTTTGTTTGTTTGTTTTAAGCTGCTCTTACCAAATCAGGTGAAGATAAGTTTTGCTCTAAAGAACTAGGGAGGCAGGCATCATTTTTGAAAATAAAGTTGGCTTTTTTCCCCCCCATGTTTACTTAGAAGTTCAAAATTCAACATTGAATGGTTTAGATGTCGTAAGAAAGAAGAAACAAGAAGCAATATAATCCCAATTTTTTTGAGAAATATTCACCCAGAAGTGTTTTCCCCAGGCTGAAATCTGAATGGTTTTTTCTCCCTCTATCATTTCCTTCAATACTGCTGTTATAAAAGTTCAAGGAGATGCAATGAACTTTTTCTCCTTGATAGCATTTTGCTGAAAGACTGCAACACTTATTGGGGAAAAAGATCTACTCTTGCAAAATATCTATCTTGCAAAGGAAAACTGTATTAAAATAAAAATCAACACAAACTGTATGTCATATTACATATTTAGTAGTTGTTTAATTTTGGAAATCTGATAATGCTCATAAAGCATCTTTGCTAGATGACTAATTAGTTGGCATTCAACCTAAAATGATGCCAAACATAGCACATCTCTTGCACGCGTGCAGAAGTGTCTGTAACCTCTCTGCAGAGACTACATTTCACAAGACTACTGGTTCCCAATGATTCTTCTGGGCGCTAATAAATTTAGCTTTTTTCTCACCTAACATGTAAAGCTAACTTACACAAGGCCTCATTTATTCCATACACTCAAAATAATAAGGGACCGATCAACGATGCCAAGTGTTGTCGTTTGACAATCACGATCACGCATGTGAGCACTGTATATGGCATGTGGGGTACGTGTTAGCATACATGTCAGTGTAGATGTATCACGTGTATGAAGAAGGTACTTTCAGGGGAGGAAGAAAGTATTTTGCAACATAAACCTACGCAAGAATCTCATTCAATCCTGCATAGGAAGCAGCCTATAAAACACTCCTTATAGCTTTGTGCATCGTGAGAAGGGCTGTAGCATTTCTTCTTAAAGCTTCTTTTTTTTTACTTTCAAATCTGTAATCAGGAATGAAAATACTAAAAATACAAAATAAACTTTTCTTTCACCTGGATCCTGATGACTTTTGGTTTCAAGTCCCTACACTGTCACATCAAACCCAATAAAGAACAAGCCGAGCTCTTCGTTCAGCAGCACAGAGCTGCATCTTAACAGCCTGGGGCACAGAAGGGGCACAAGACCCCCACATGCAGAGCACAGGTGAAGGCAAATTCCTCCACTTCTAATTCGGCAGTAAGTCCGCTACTTCTAAATCAAAGCCGGAATTCAAGCAACTGTGGCAAAGAGCTGGTGTACTCACGCACCTGAGCGCTGGTTTTCCCTAACTGGTGGAACAGAGCCCATGGAATACCTGAGCTCCCAAGCTGGCAAAGCACGCTTGTCTCTGCGAGGACCCAATCCCTGGCATTTAGGGGTCAAAAGAACCAGAAGAATCTGGATGTTCGGACAGGTCCCTCCATCCTCACCGAACCAACAAACCCGGCTCCAGGGCTGGTTTTCCCCCGCACAGCGCAACAGCAGCATCCCGAGCCCAGGGTGTGGGCAGAGCAGCGGAGCGGGGGCTGAGCCCGGGACCGCCCCAGCGGGGCCCCCCACGCCCGGGGCTGCTCAGCCCCCCCGGAGCTTTCCGGGCCAGGCACTTCCTACCCTTCCCTCCCTG
>NW_010229022.1:0-16534 GCF_000690775.1 Eurypyga helias
TATGATACGGTTGCTCACCACCCACATTTTCTCTACAAGTAAAAATGGATCTTGTATATCATATCAGAATCATACATAATTACATGAATGAAGGGCAAAATGTATTGTAAGTAGGATAGAATTCTTGTGCATTAGACAAGAAATAACTTTCTTTTTGAAGTTATCTAAGAAGTAAAGTAACCTTTTATAAACATCTATTTTAATAATCCCTGGGAAAATCTCATACGAAAAAGGTATGCAAAGATGGGTTGCTGAATGCAGAGTTTCTAAATATACAGTAATACAGAGCATAGACCTTTACACCTGATAATAGTGACAGATGTAATAGCAACTATAATGGATATAATAGTTCAACACTGGAAAGAAAATATGCTAAATGATCCAAACTACACATTTGATAGCACATTATCTAATGGTATCATTGAACATAATGAGATTTCAAAGATAATGGAATGATCTCAAAAATAGAAGTCTATGAGTATTCTATAACAAGGCTAGTAATTTTCTTGCAAGTCCTTTCTTCTTTTTTTTTCTTTTTTCCTTTTTTTTTTTTCCTATGGGGAATTATCTCCCAAGGGTGGAAATACAGAGACAGAGAGAGGAATTAGAGATTAGCATATTTACCTAGCTCTGGAGCTAGGTGGTTAGGGTACTTTAAATTTTGCAGGGAGAATTAGGAATCCGTAATTAAATTAAACCTAGACTATTTAGGGAGGATGATCAAAATCTTGTTTCTACCCCTTCTGAGCTTAGTATTATAAGACTGTTATTATTAGTAGTAGTAGTCATAGTCCACATCTTTCTGTTATCTTCAAAGGCTTAAACAGTGCTGGTCACTCTCCTGCCCAAAGGTCATTTGGACAGGTTCATATGCACAGCAATTTACTAATAGGACGCAGCTAAATTTTACATGTTTTCATCCTAATTTATGTGACAGAATGAGAGACTGAATACCACCCTTTGATATTATGCTGTAATTTTCAACAGTATCCACAACAGTATTTCAACAGTATTCCACAAACAGTATCTTTCCTGTCCTACTTTGATCTTTCAGCATAGTCTAAAGGATGATCCAAAATATTTTTGAAGTACGTGGGGGAAGAGGAGGACATTTAATGAAGTGATGTAATTAAAGTGCTATCATAATCCATGTGCACTTTAGAGATAGAACAGGTTTTTGTAGGTGTAGAAATATACACATCCATATGTCATTACACATGCTATATAAAAATGAAAACCCTTTAAACAAATTTCAAAATATAAATTATAGTATTTATTTTTATTAAATGTCTACCCTTGTAAGATGCAGTTTATTCTTTACAATAATTTCCTCATTTGTAAATGTCATTTTATAGGCCACAATCTTAAAGTGTAAGATAAATATCCTGAGGAAAAAGAAAAACGCATTATAGAACTAAAAGGGGGAAAAACCAAACCAAACCAAACCAAAACCCAAAACAAAAAAATCCAAACATTATATTTCAGGTAAATTAAACTGTTACTAACTCAAAGCTATTGACAATTTCTAAGGTATTAAATATCACACTGTATTTTCATCATTTTCAATAAGATTCCAACAATAAGTTTCATAATCCTATTTCAGTTTTCTTTCTGTTCTATAATCACTCATTTCCATGCAATAAAATTGACAGATATATTGAAGAGATAAAAAAGGATTTTTCTATAAATTAAATATTCCTAAAGGACCCTGTAATATTCTAGCTTGACTGTGATACTTCAAAAACCTTAAGCATATGATTAAGGACCTTTGGTTTTCAGATACATATTTTGAAAACTAAGCATATTATTAAGTGTTTTTTTCTGAGTGTTTGTGAACATAAAATATTTGGGGATATATTTCTATGTTTTCATCATTGAAGCCATAATTTACATGCCTACATATTCAAAATATGTATTTTATTCATAAATTAATGATAAACCATTATCAGGAAAACTTCTGTGTTTAAAGCTCATGATTAGAGCTTAGATGTTCTGGTTTACCTCTTAGTTTTGCCACAGATATCCTATCTTAACTTGGTTATTAGTTTTTGTCAACAGAGTGCGGGAATATGGAAAGTATGGTTTTAAACTCTTTCTCTCCAATACACAAGTACAATGAAATGAACTAAATAAAAATAAAATCTTTATCAGGAATAGAAATAGCGAGTCTGACTTTAAATACAGTGGCATAGTTCTGATCAGTTAATTGGATTTATTTCAGTCTATTACATCAGTGTGCTTAAATGTTTTGTTCTATTTTTTCTATTTTAATAATAAGTCTTTTATGTTCAACTGCATTTGGTGTAAATCCAGAAACATTTTTGTCTATTTGAATTCCTAGGCTGCCATGGAAAATAGAGACAAACCTTAAGAAACAAGGGTTCTGAAGCTATCATCAATAATGAAGCAGGTGTGAAAGACAATTCCCATTTGCCAGGTGAAACTATGACTACAAAATCAGCAGCTCTCATGTTAACGTGCTTTCTTCAACTATGCATTGTAAATGGGCAGGTAATATGTGAGAGGCAAATGACTGTTGAATGGCGAGTGGAACCCAAACCTAGTGTAATAAAATGGACACCAAGGGAAAATGTCTGCTCAGACTTCTACACCGAATGCTGGAATATGAACAAAACTATTACTGGGGAAATCTCAGAAGAACAATATGTCAATATCCCTCAGATATGCCCCTTACAGCTTCAATTAGGTGATAGTCTCTTCATTGCCTCTGAGCCGTCCTTCCAGTCCTATGGAATGAATTTGGTAAATGTCTCCAAGGAAGAATTTATTAACTGCCCTAAAGCTGGTTTTCTTCAAGAGCAGTTGATATTTGTTTGCCAGATAAGAGGACTGCACCAAGTTAACTCTAACTGGCTTGGTGTTGGAACTCATTACTTTGCAGAACTTCATATGAGAGGCCCACTACTGTGCAACATGGGCCTTCGTCTGAACGTAACCGTGAAGCAGCAGTTTTGCCAACAGTCTCCAAACACTCCATTATGTTCTGGGCACGGAAAATGTCTAAGCCACGTTTGGGAAAAAGAATATAATTGCCATTGTTTCTCCCAGTATTCTGGAAGATTCTGCCAGAAGATTGATGTGTGCTCCACTAAACCTTGCCACAACAATGCCTCCTGCACTGAGAAATCAGAACGTTCTGAAGATTCTTATGAATGCATGTGTCCTCCAAAATTTTCAGGTACTTCTTTCCCCCTCTAGCAATGAATATTATATAAAAAAATACATTTTCCTTAACAGATAATAAAACAGTGAGAACATAATTTGCAATTTTTTTTTTTTTTTTAATAATTTGATTGTCCATTGTGACTACCACACCTGCACTGAGTCTCTTTTACATCTTGTTACTTACTGGATGTACAGTCATTTGAAGGCAGTTTGTACTTGATAACATTCATGTGTTCACTGTGGGGTAAACCAAAGTAAGTTCTTATCATAATTCTTTCCCACTTAAGCAAAAGACATCTGTAAGTACTTGTGAACTTACAGAGGTAACTGATATTTGTGATTCATTGTTCAGCAGTTCAAGGTGATACACCAAGTAATATAAATAATTTGGAGTGAGCTCCCAAAAAAGTAGTTAGTTAAACTGCTGAAAAACAGCAGACAGTTTCATTGAAATGAATGTTTCATTCAACCTGCCACAAAACCTCTCTTTTAATTTTAAAGACCTTTTAAATTACATTACAGAAATTTTTAAAATTAAAATTTATTTTTACTTGAAAAGTTAAACATCTAATTAGAAGGGCAAGCAAAACAAAATGCTTACTATTTTATTCCAGATTGTTTTGCACTATAAAGTTGCTTTCAAAAAGAGTTTGTTAAAAATACTGTTACCACCAACTTAAAAAAATTAACCTAATTCTATCTAGGAAATATTGAAGTACTTACCCCAAAACCCATTGAGGAAACCGAATTTGCTTTTGGAATTAGACTACCAGGGAGTACATCATGATTAGATAGATTCTTACCTAAACATTATGTACATTTCATGGAGGAAGAAAAGGGGATTAAGGAAATTACAGGTATACTGTTCCTGTATTCAAACCAATGGAGTTTGTGAAGCCTTTAGAAAGTACCAGAAATATTAATTTATATCACAAAAAGGATTGTTGTAGCTCTTCTGTACTTCTGAAGGAGAATTCTAGCAGAGTTCCTTTGATGGATGTTACTTCTGTGCTCTCACAATAGTGATGCTATGCTATTCTATCAAACACAGCTGATGAGTCAGGAAAGAATGAGGTTCATAGAACACAGAAATTAAGGTTATGTTGCATAAAATTTGATGTAATTTATTTTTAATTGTTTTTCAAACTGCATAATGATTTGGTTACTTATGCATTTATAAATAAAAGATTATGCAGGTATGAATAAGTCAGTACTATGAGAAAAATATTTTTATAATTATTCAAATTTTAGTAAAACAGTGGAAAACATTGATAGTATGCGGCATGTTTCCTATTTCTTTTATGATTTCTGGGGTCTGTGTAAAATATTTGGAAAATAATAATATCAGTAATTGTCTGGTACTACTTTAATTCAAATTAATGGAGAAATTCACAAGCAATTCTGTTAAAAACAATCATCATGCTTAATATTATCACAAGCAACGCTTAAAATATTCTGTTAGTCTATATGGGACAGTGTAGGATAATGACAGAATTTGTACTGGCAATACTAGCCCAGTAAATAAACTGTATGTAAACAAGAAGAACCAGGGGATTTAACCATCATTTATTATGAACATGGCTACGCAAGAGTAAGGGAGGAAAAAAGTGTCTTCTATAATGTAAAGTCTATGAGAAATTTGAAAAGCTGTTGAAGTGTGAATAATGTCATAGCAACAATTTAAGTGGCAGCATAATTATACGGTATTTAGTCCCATATGTTGTAATAGCACAAACAAGTTATAATAGGAATTGTAATTTCCAGAAGGATGCATATTAAGAAAAGTTCAGTCAAATTGTACTCCACCTGAGAACATCTTTTGTTCACAGTGCTGGAAGAAACAGTATGCTAGTTTAATATGAGAACAAGATAAATACTAGAGTATTAATAGCATTTTTGCATTTTAAGCTATATATGATTTTGTAACTATATGGCAGATGAGATTGATCACAGTAGCTCATACTACATTAGCTGAATATATTTCTGGCTTAATTTATAACTTCAGTAATTTTGGTGGAAACTAGTAACCATCATTAACAGAAATTCATGTATCTATTAAATATGCTTTAATTTACATATAAATTTGACATTTCAAGGAAAAATATAAATACTTACTGAAGTTCACTGTTCCTATTATTCCTTTTAAATAGGTAAAAATTGTACAGAAATAGTCGGACAGTGCCAGCCACATGCATGTTTCAATGGTAACTGCAGCAATGTTACACCAAACTCTTTTCTTTGTGAATGTGACAAGGGCTTTACAGGTAAGAAACACCTTTGTTTTCTGTCTTATAATACTGGTTTCCTGTGTTACAATAATGGTGTGAACTTTTGCTTTATTAAAACAGATACTTTAGATGACTCTTGCAGAGTTTTCTATTTTCTCAAGGGTTTGGTTTTTTGGTTGGTTGGTTGGGGTTTTTTAATATGTTTTTTAAAATAAAGAAATCAGACTTCCATGGGACTATTCTAAAATACTCAGGTACTAAGGTAAAACCATACAAATGGTGGAGGCATTTCATAATTGGATCCCATCCATGAGTATCTTTCACCTGTTGGCAGTATGACAAAGGAAGGCTTATTATCACTAACTCACTCTTTCTCAAATACAGAGTTTGCAAGAATAGGATCAGAAGGTCTTGCTGGATGATTTAGAATGATCATGACACCTGTAATCATAATTTCAGCATCCTCTTAATAGATGTTATAGAAAAATAGATGGAAATAATTTAAAGAGTCAATAATCTCATGATTTAGTAGTGTGTCTTGATTAAAAAAATAAAACTCTCAGAAGCGAATCAGTTTACTTATGATATATTGGAAAAATAAGGTGCTTGAAGAAAGGCTTGAATCAGAAAACGTATCTAAAGCCATCCCATTGTAAATGCTTTTTCTTGGGGGTCAGGATAGCAGTCAAACTTAAAGCACTATTCCTTCTTGTACTTCACAGCAGAGATTTACTGTGTTGATAGAAGAGAATAGCAATACTCAGAAGAATATACTTTATGAATGAGCTAAGTATAAAGCTAGCACTTGAATGTCCAAGGACAGTAAAACTTTTAAAAATTTCTCTTTCTGAGATGCATCACTCATCCCTGACAATCATAGAATATAAACAAATCCTTACACTGATATGTAGAGTTAAAAGAAAAACAAAATAAAGAAAAAAAAAAAAAAAGGCACAGGGGAGTAAGAGGGGTCCAAGATCCAGTCTTTATTTTTGTAGGGATCGAATAAACAATCTTAATGACATTTTATTTAATCTGTGTAGAATTGTATTTTAAAAATGGGATAGACATGCATAATTCTAAATTCCTAGTAAAAATCTTATATTACTCTCCTTTTCTTCCCTTTCCTTTATTGTAGAAGACATCACGGTCGGTATAATTCTGAAAAAAAACCCCTGTTTTTTCAAAGGTAGAAAGCATATTACTAAAGTTTTCTAGAACTAGTTTTTAGCCCATACATGGTCTATATATTTTTAGAATACTTACTATTGTTCCTTTTACTCAAATTATGAGGGCACATTGCTTATTAAATTTCTCACACAAAAATCTTTTGTATCCTTGCAATTTTTACCAAATGAGGGAGAAGAGGGGAGGAGGCAGGAGGAATACCCTTCCAGATACAGAAACCAAAACATACAATGACATGAAAACAGTTCAATACACTAAACTCTAGGGGATGACAGCAATCATTTCAATCTACTCTCCAGGTAGTTGGTAAGGGTTGTGAAGGAGTAAAGGGGACTGTGAGTGAGAATTAGATCCATTTTATTCTCCAGTTAGCTAAAGGAAAATAAAGCATTATTTCTTGTTTCTAAAGCATAAGAGGTATCAAGGGAGGAGAAGGCAGACGTTCAGGAATTTACCTCTTGTTTCCTGCTCTGATATAAATTTCCTCATGTCCTTCTGTAGCAGGAAGACATGTACTAATACGCCAGCATACCTTTCAACAGGACAGATTGACTAACATACAGTGTAATTTTGCAAGTATTTTCTCTCAAAATGAGGTTCATTTAAGTCTACATATATTTCTGTGATCCTGTGTAAAAGAATTTGCTAGCATTAAGGTAATTTCAAGAAGAGTTACATAAAATAACACAACCCATGTGAAAACAGATATTTTTCTAATGTTATTTCACCACGGCTGTACTGTGTTGTCAGACGAGTTGTGTAATTATGAATCTTGTATCTTGAATACTATTCTGTGTGAAGTTGTCAGCAAATTCAAAACATTTCTCTGTTTTGATATTGAACTTGTGAATAACAAACACAAATATAATACCAGATTTTGCAAATTGTGTTTAAAATTTAGCAAACTTTGACATACATTTTTTCCAACATGAGGTAAGACATTGGCATTAACTACTTCACGTGATCAGAATGCAAGTATGAAATATTCATGTTACTGTAAATTAATGAGATGCAAATAAAATTGTAAGACAAATATTTTATTTTTATAATTACAATTATGATTTACAAATAATTATCCAAAGAAAGTAAAGGTTACTTTGTCACATTTGTTGTGTTCACAATGATAGAATGGATTTATTGGACTAACAGTACATACAGTCATGTCAGCTATGTATTTTTATTTGTTATTGTTTGGTTTATTCACTGAGCTCTAAAAACTCTCTTCACTCTCTCCTGAAAGAACTTTTTTAACCTGAATCAATAACAATGATAGTTTCATAGAATGGTTTGGGTTGGAAAAAACCTTAAAGATCATCTAGTTCCAACCCCCTGGCCATGGGCAAGAACACATTCCACCAGACCACGTTGTTCAAAGCCTCATCCAGCCTGACTTTGAAGACAGCCAGGGATGGGGCAACCACAGCTTCTCTCGGCAACCTGTTCCAGTGCCTCACCACCCTCTCCAGGAAGAACTCCTCCCTGATGTTCAATCTAAATCTCCCCGCTTTCAATTTAACCCCATTACCCCTTGTCCTGTCACTACAGGCCCTTGTAAAAAGTCCCCCCCAGCTTCCTTGTAGCCCCTTCAGGTACTGGAAGGCTGCAATAAGGTCTCCCCGGAGCCTTCTCTTCTCCATGCTGAACAAGCCCATCTCTCACAGCCTGTCCCATAGCAGAGGTGCTCCAGCCCTCTGATCATCTTTGTGTCCCTCCTCTGGACTTGCTCCAGCTGATCAATATCCTTCTTCTGTTGAGGGCCTCAGAGCTGGATGCAGTGCTAAAGGTGGGGTTTCACAAGAGCAAAGCAGAGATGGAGAATCCCTTCCCTTGCTCTGCTGGCCACACTTCTCTGGATACAGCCCAGGATACGGTTGGCTTTCTGGGCTGCCAGTGCACACTGCCGGCTCATGTTCACCTTCTTATTAAAAAACATCCCCAAGTCCTTCTCCTCAGGGCTGCTCTCGATCCATTCTCCACCCAGCCTGTACTTGTGCTTAGGATTGCCCTGAGTCAAGTGCAGGACCTTGCACTTGGCCTTGTTGAACTCCATGAGTTTGGCAGTGTCCCACCTCTCCAGCCTGTCAAGGTCCGTCTGGATGGCATCCCTTTCCTTCAGCGTGTCAACTGCACCACACAGCTTGGTGTCATCGGCAATCTTGCTGAGGGTACACTCGATCCCACCATCCATGTTGCTGAGAAAGATGTTAAAAAGCACTGCTCCCAAAACTGACCCCTGAGGAACACGACACATTACTCAACTCCATTTAGACATTGAGCCATTGACCACAACTCTTTGAGTGCAACCATCAAGACTGTTTCTTATCCACCAAGCGGTCCATCTGCCAGATCTATGCCTCTCCAGTTTAGGGACAAGGATATTTTCAAAAGCTTTACACAACTCCAGGTAGATGACATCGGTAGCTACTAATACAAAGTACAGCACTAGGAGGGCTTTTAAGGGTTTTAAAATTAGCTACGCCTCAGCCAGACCCAGTATAGTTTTATTTTATACATTCCTTAACAAAGAGGATGTCTCAGAAATTCTGATGGATGTTGTGGTCTTGTTCTGAAGATGTACAGCAAATTAATGTGACTCATTCACAACCTACAGGAAATAGCAATACCTCAAATACCTCTGTAATGATAATGTTTAGTGTGCTTACCCTAGGCAGTGGTGGATTAAGAGCAGTAGTTTACTGTTTCAACATGTTTTGTTGAATCCGGGAGTCTTGTTATGCCCGAGGTGGGAAGATGGGAGGTAAGAGAAGTGATTAAAACCCAACCCTTTTATACATCACTTGAGATTTTTTTTTTTTTCCCCCCACATATTCTTGTAAGGGAGACTTACATTTCCTGCCTTCCACAATGGTCCAATTAGCCTCTTTACAGGCCATAATGAGTTCCCTGCTCATTTGTGGGACAAAAGATATGATAAGAATGAAGTGGCTTTGCTTGGAGCCACTTTACTAGAGGTTCCATCATCCAGGTACTTTAGTTTAAAATGGTCTCTTCAGATAATCAATGAATTACAACCAGAGTACTTTGAAGACGGTCATAATTGTAAGAGGGCTTTTCTCTATATATATATATAAAATGAGGAGAAGAATTTATTGTTTGTACAATTAGCTTTTTAATAGCCTAAGAATTCAATTTGTCTAATACTAGCACTCATAACTTAAAATAATACCCAAAGCCTTATTAATACCCATAAAAATATTATACAGAAATGCCTTCCCACTATTTTTTATTTGGTATTATGCTCAGCTTTCCAGTGTTCATCCCAAGAGCAATACATAAATCTCCCTCAAGAAGAGGGGGCAAGACTTGCAGCAAATCATCAGCGTCCTGAGAGCTTCATCAGGAGGACTGAGACATTCATGCTGGAAGTCTCTTCCCTGTCCTCCCACAATGCCAGCTGCAGCCAGTGCTCCTCAGCCACCTCCCATGAAGGGCTATGGTTTGTCTGGTAGTGACAGAGGTGGGAATGGGGTCACCCTCCCCAGAGGGGTCATTGCTGGAGCAGGGGAGGCAGTAATCACTTGGGCCCAAGTGCAGGGATTAAAACCAGCATGAAAAATCCTGAACCCTTGCACTGCCAGGTCAGCACAAAGGTCAACCAGGAGAGATATTCCTGCAATGGATTTTGGGTTTTAATGTTTCTCTGTGGGGCAGGGATGATGGCAACAGAGGCATGGCGATAGGCAAAAGAAAAGGGCAATTAGAAATTATATTTTTCTTGCCTATTTTAATCTCATCGGTGATTTGTTTTGTTGGTTTTTGTTGTTGTTGTTGTTGTTTGGTTTGGTTTGTTGTCTTTAATGGACTGACTATGTTTTAATAAAACAGTTTGTCAAGGATGACAGTTTCCTCAAAGAAAGCTCTAAATTATGGGGATTATGACTCTTAGTTTTCAAAACAACTTTTGAAATATTCAGTAATCCCTACTCAATGTCACTAGAATGAAGAAAATACGGTCAAGATTTTGGGCCATTTTTATGAATGACACTGAAATGGCCGTAGTTCTTTGAGTGTTAAGGAATACATGCATGTTGTATTTGGGGTTTTAATGAAGTTATAATGTTTTGGGTTTTTTTAATCACATTACTTCATGTAGATTTGATGCTTGTTTCAAAAGTACCGTAAAATCTGTGACAGCTTGTCTAAAATAAGTGTTTACATCTCTGGATGATTCAAGTATCAAAAAGTATTTATTTTTTATTATAAAATGCTTTCTTTAAGATAATTCCAGCTGATTTTTTTCTTTGCCCTTTCTACGTCTTACTTTTAATCTATTTTTAAAATATTTTAGAAATTTAGAAGTTAGAGTTCTAGTCTTCTTTAGTGTCCTTTGTTAGGTTTAACCTCTGTCATAAACTACCTTTTGGCAAACACTGTTCCACTGTACTTTCACTGTGGTCCACAGGCAGTACTTGTCCTTACTTTCTGTGTATCCAAGTGAAGTAACTTAATGACAGATGAAACTGATCTGATGATCAAGAGACTTGGCTCTTCTCCAGACTATATACCTATTCTATGCCTGAGACCATAATACCTGTCAATCACATAGGACATAGATGTGAAAATAAAAATGTGAAGCCCATCCCTCTGTTTGATACAGCTACTATATATGCATCTTTAGTAATTGTTTTAAATTCAGAGTCAGAAAGTTCACATTTCATTCACATCATGCTTGATTCCGGTACCTTAATTAAGACTATGTTTTCTAGGGGCTTGTGTTTCCAGGGAGTGATTCAGGGAACCAAAGCCCTGAAGGAACTACTTCAGCAATGAATGAATATTCTACTTTGAGAATTTAGGTGAATGCCCTCAATTTAGATGATGAGAATATGTGACAGGACTTTTCATATGTCTTTTGATGCTAAAGCAGTTTAGGCAATTGTCACTTCACTGCTAGATAACTTTGGTACAAATAGTTACAATTTACAAACACAATAGGGATCAATCCATCTTAGCCAGTAATAAAGACGTATACACAGCAAAGACTTGCTGGAACTACACCAAACCACATGAATTAGTTGGTCTGACCTACTAGATTTAAGTTTTCTTAAATGTACTCTCCTGGGATGTTTTCATTACACAATTAAGTAGTCTGTTTTTCAAATTTCCTTGTTTTGATAATCTTCTCACATCACTTTTTTTTTTTTTTTTGCTTTTACTATTAGAAAACCACCATTGATTTATAAATAATTTTCATATTCATTGAGTATATCAACTCAATGTTAAGTATACTCAATATAATGACTCAGGTAGCAATTTACAATAGTCAAATGTAATTACTCTGGGACAACACAAGAAATGTATGCTTATTGTATTTCACTGATAATTGCTAAATGGAGTAGCTTCAAAATCATCTCTTCTTATCTCAAGAGACCGCCAGCACAGACACATATACCCTACCCCGCCATGTCATGATGCACCATGAGTCTCTGCATGGGGTGAAGAGAGAAATGGAAGGCAGCAAATGCTGCAGCTAAGGTAAAAACCAAGAAGCTCTAAAAACTGCGGATGTTACATAAAGAGTGAGGACCTTATGTTTCTACTGGTTGAGTCATGTCCACAGAACAGTCACATGGACAGTCAAATGAAGATATGTCCTTGAAGATGGTTGGGTCATACGTATGGCTGCTGCCTGAGTTCCAGTTTTTGGGCAGGCATCTCACCTTTTTTTACTCCCTAGTGTTTATTAAATTAATTCTACAAATAATCATCAAAATTCATAATTTAAATGTTATCTGTTTAGTTTCTAGAAAGAATTTGAATCCAAGTACTATTTATGTGTAGCTGACATGACAATTGATGAAAAAAGCTGAAATCTGACTTATCAATTTAAAAAATTTCCCTCTGATATGGTACATATATGTGGAAATATAATATGCATAGATTTTGATTTACCACAGAAAAAAACTACACTAAAATTTAGGAAACCCATTTGTGAAATATAGTTCTTGAGTAAATCCACATATTTCTTACTAGTTTAAAAAAAAAATCTAATTTCATGTGTGTATCACAGTAATAATATTTAGTTATCCTTTGGAAAATCTTTTTTGTACTTTTTTCTTGAAAAATGATTGCTTGATTCCAAGCAAGTGATTCTTTACATTTTTTCAGCATTTCTATCTGTACCCTCTCATTTTTGAATATAATTTGACATGGTGAAAGGTAAAAAGAAAAGTTAACTAACAACTGGGATGTCATCCAAAATGAAGGTCTGCAGAAACATGTAAAGGCATGCAATGAAGAAGTAATTATCTCCTTCTGTTTGTTTTAACTGAAATGTCTCTCACTTATATATAATTTTCGGCAACCACTTTATCCAGAGAATGAAGAGGTCTTTGCAGTGATATTATGTCATTCTAGTCTTTAGCTGACATGTCCCTGCTTGATTACCTTATACCTTTTTGAAGCAGACTTCAAGGATGGTTGGTTTTCCTTATCTTGATGAATAACTATCAAGTATGAATGTATTCCTACTTTTCCTCTTAGAAATTAAAAGACACAGAAAGGAAGAGAAAAGACAATTTACACATCTGTCCTTTGAACAAGAAGGATGACAAAAACCCAAGTTGTTTTGCTCTAGGGTGTCTTTATTTCTGAAATGAGAAAGCAAGCCACAGTTATTTTTTCCCTGGTTTGATCTAGAAAGAAGAAAGAAAAATATAAGATCACGGAAAAGTCTTGGATTTTTCTGAAACTGAACAAAATTACTTTTTTTTTTTTTGTGGTCAGAATTTTCATAGCTCCTCTTAGCTGTATTTTTTGCTGACTTTCTGGGATTTTCCCTTTTTTATTATTATTGAAAGATTAGGAATAAATAGACACAGCAATTACAACACAATCTGTTATTTATAACTTTTTAAATGAAGGCATTTTGTACTTCTTCTCCATGACTAAAAACTGAGCCCTAGATTTCTTTATTTAATCAGTCCAGATTGTGACTCTCAGTAACTGTGTGTTGTTTAATTGAGTGAAGCTCATGTGCAGTTCAAGAAAAGAGAGATTCATAAAAGTGCTGTAAGTTCATATGGACATGCAAGTGTATAACTAGGCTCAATTACATTCTTTCCTAAGTGTTTTGCTGGATCAGGGCCATAGGCTATTTCCTTCACATTTCCTTTACATCCCAGTCTTAAAATTTTGTATTTGATGTTACAGTGGGGATGAAATAAAGACAACAATAGCTAGAGTGAAAATTCTGGAGAAAAATAAACACTTCCACAAGGGTGTTTTCGTTTTAAACCACATGAAAAATATTATTAAAATTTGTTCCACAAGAATTTAGAGATATTTTTAGCCTTGATGTTCCAGGATTTCTGGACTAATATTCAAATGTACCATGCCTACAGAGGCATAGCAAGGTGTTTCTTTTCCTTTCACTTTCTCGGTCCCATTGTTTTCTTCAGATACCTAACATAACAATTTTCTCTTTACAAATCTGTCTGCTCATTTAAATCTGAATGTAATAGTAGTTCACTTTCTGTTTAAAACAATTATGGTAGGAAATGATTGTTAAAGAGACATATTAAGAATGCAGATTTCTATTTAAAGAAGCATGGAGATAGCACAGGGGTGGATTGTGTAGGATGGAAGTAGAATTTCTGCCTGCATTTTCCTCAAGTACTTCACATAATTGCTTTGAATAGAAAGGAAAATGAACCAAATATTGTAGAGTCCAGGGTCTACAGTAGATTTTATTTAAGCAATGCAAACATAATATTGTGACAATGGGTATAATAATAGAAGCTGAGGTACAGGCAGTGTGTACCTACAGTCTACAAAATCCATAAGGCGACACAGATGCAAGTTATATCCAAGAGCCATGATACTTCAGTCTTACTCAGACAAGAAAATTTACACTGGAGGATGAACCAAGTGGAGTATAACATTTAAGAAATGTAGGCAGGCATCAGGACTAAGCACCAAGACACACTGACTCTCATCAGTATCTGATGGAACAAGTCTGAAAATGCTTATGACTTAGGAAGTGACATAAGACAATACTGATACCAAAAATATTTGACAAGGGGTTTTTTTTTATGTTTTCCTTAAGATTAATTAATAATTGATGCAGATTAAAACAAGTAAAAAAAAAAAATAGATGGGCCAATTAATGACATATTCACTGTCCTATGGGTCCTAGCACTTAAAATGCACTGATGCATATATCTTGATGAAATGATACAGATTGTGATCTTTGCAATTCAAAAGCCATTACAGCTCAAGAGCCTTTTGATATTTCAAGAAGGTGTAATCATGTCTAGAAAAGCTACATCCACTTGTTATCAACAAAAGAGATTATATTATAAGGGCACACTACCTCATGGTCAATAAGAACAACACCTAAGCTCTAAACAATTCCCAGATAGACAAATAGTGACCATATTTTAAAGTAGTCAAAGCATATGCATTGAGAATGGACATGGGTTTACACAGTCATGGGATGAAAGACCTACTATTAATGCCAGGTAATACAGATGTTATAAAATATGCCAAAATGTATGCACATGCTATGTGGGAACTCAATTCTCTTGTTTTATAGACCATACATCTGTGAGGTAAAATTCAGTACATATGTCTTGAATGTTATTAGCTGAAAGAAAAGTAGAAGAGGGAGGAAAGAAAAGAAGGAAGGAGAGAAAGTTTGAGGGAAGGAAGATGAAGGAAGGAAAATAAAGGAGAAAGGAAAAGGAAGGAGAGAAAGAAGAAAGGGAGAAAGGGAGAGAAGGAAGGAGGGTGAGAAGAAAAGGTGAGGCAAGTTCTCAAACATCTCACTCTGGCATCAAAGCTAATGGTACCCCTCTGCTCATCAGAACATTTTGGTTTTCCCTTTTGCATACTGTAACATCTCAAGATTTGTATAATGAGGTACCTTTTGCAATCCACAATAGTCCTGGGAAGAAGTTCTGGTCCTAAAATCCCAACAGTCCCAGTCAGACAAATGTGCTGAAGAATCTCAGCCCATGTAACAATCGGTGATGATTCCAGTATCTTAGTTTCATTAATTATGACTTCATAAAATTATACATCTTATGTTAATTTCACATCTTTTTATTTCAATTGTAGCAAGTGCATTTAAGTGTGGAAAAAAAAATCTTTTTTAATGAAAGGGATAAAATATATTTAATATACCAAATATGTCATGTATTTAATATTTTGTGCTTTAAATAATCTAAAAAAATAAGATTTCCTTTCTGTTCTGTTTCTTTCTGTTTTCTTATACATTCTGATAGTACATGTATCTTTTTCTTTTTCCACTTAGAAAATAAATCAGTTATACTGAAAGAGCTATTTCATTTTGCATTGATGATGTGCTTTGGAGTAGATTACAATTTTAAATTATAGTTTTCAATAACTGATTGCAAATAGTTTTATTCATGTTATTTAAAAGATGTATATATTGATAAAGGTCCTAGTATATAAAATATTTCCATGAGTTCTCAAAAGCAAAAAAAGGAAGAATATGGTTAATATCTCAATACTCTTGATCACTGTATAATTAAGACTTATCAAAATGGTCTGGAAAACAGATCTTCCTGAAGAAGCCTTATATTATGTTTACGTACTAAATTTAGACTTTGGAAAATAACAGCATTTATAAAGTGCTAAAATATATAACAGTATGTAAAAGGTACAAATAAAATGGATTGACATTTCAGAAGTAGGCATAACACAATAACTCATGTTAATATTGCTCCTAACCTTATCTGTATCAATATCTGTATATGACTGAAAAGGTATCAATATTTGTAAACTTTTTAAAATTAGAATAATGGTGCTGCAGGTTATACAACCACAACTTTTAATATAGACAAATACAATCTCATATAACCAGGAGAAAACAGCATCTTTACAAGAGCTTTCATACTTGCAAAAGAAGGGACTGTCACTTGACACCATATCTTTTTTTTTTTTTT
>NW_010229023.1:0-3512 GCF_000690775.1 Eurypyga helias
AAAAAAAAAAAAAACAACTTGTTTTCAAGTTTATTTGAAATTAGCCAGTGAACAGAGTAGGAGGGCACAATCTGATGGATAGGAGTCATGCTGAAAAGTATTATAATTCTGTAGGAAAAGTAGTAACTTATAGTGAGACAAAACCCATCAATGTTCTTGGAAAGCTTTCATTACTTTCAGTTTTTCCAACTATCTGTAATTTTTACTCTCTGTTAACAGTTTACAGATCAGTGTAGAGCCTGGGGTCTTCTATCAGTAACAGAAAAAAAATAATATTTACAGGACAACCAGGCATTAAAAAATCCAGAGATACTTCTTTCTATAAGTTAATGTGATTCACCTGATTAATTTTCAGTAGAGAGTATTATTTAAAATTTTATACATTGTTCAATATTTACAATCAGAATAGGCATTTAGGTACATGAGTGATTTTATCATTAGTAGTTTATATTTTTCTCTTTCTGTTCATTTCAATCCTTCTGTAGTATCTATACAGCAAGGACCTCCAAAACAGAATTATTCATGAGTTCCTCCATGAAAATTTGGGACCATCAAATTGATATTTTCTGTCGTATCCACTGCATTGTTGAAAATATTCTCATCACCCTTAATACAGACAGAGCCATGTGTCCTTAAGAAAATCATCTTTAGTAGAAATTAAAAAGTTAGATTTTTATATCCATATCATAACTTTATTACATGACACTCAGAAGATTTAAGTTAGTTGTACAGTTAACGATAGCATTATATAGTTATCATGACAATTAAAGTCTAATACTTGAGACTTATACAAGACCATTTATAAATTTTTTTGTGTGTACTGCCCAGATCACTCTTATATGTATTAGCTGTATTTAAAGGGGTCTTCATAAATTGAATGGCATAACTTTTTTAATCTAATATTTTATATTATTGCCTTCATGCTAATGATGACAATGTTTAACATTTTTCTCACTGGTTTCTTTCTTTTTAATTAGATTGGAGAATAATGTTGGGATGCATTATATTTAAGAATATATTCCCATCCATAAAAATGTGTTTTGCTTCGAAGTACACAGAAATCGTTGGCTGTACTTGTTTTTGTTTTGTTGTTCAAAAGGATTTACTATGCACAAACCAGTCATAAAAGTACATAATGGCTTAGTAAAAGCACTGTAATTTATCATGATAGAATTCGGTGTCCAATCAAGTAAAATTTCATTTCTGCTGAGTTATGAAATTAGTCCTCCCTACTGTATTTCACCATTAACTGTGATTCTGTTTTAGGAAAGTTAAATTACTCTTATGAAAAGTCCAAGTTGGTAAATCTCACCACAGAAAAGGCAGCTAATGCTGCATTGGTTCTAAATCTTCCTCTCTCCTCTACTTCTTCACAATAAATATGTTTCTAGGCTGTTGGATTTGCATAGTGTCACAGAAACTTCACAATACAATTCTGTTCTTCCAGACACCACAGAAGACAGTACACAAGCATATACTTAAAGGTAAATACTTGCCTGAGCTGTTTGCAGACAAAGCACACAAGATGAATAGCCTTTTCATGGAGAAAAAACAGATGCAATCAGAGAATAAAAGCATTGTCCCACAATACCTAGAAGTCTGTAGTTAAATTTTGAAACAGGATGTCCAATGATTCAGTCTAATGTAATCATACAAAACATAGATATTTTTTTCTGTCCTTGACAAACGAGACTTAGTGCAGGTTTATTGTACTGTCGCAGTTGCATGACCTCTTGATGGAAGTTGTGGGGGTCCTTGTTAATTAAAAAAATCATAGAATCACAGAATTCTTTGGATTGGAAGGGACCTTAAAGATCATCTAGTTCCAACCCTCCTGCCATGGTCCGGGACACCTTCCACTAGACCAGGTTGGTCAAAGCCTCATCGAGACTGACATTGAAGACATCCAGGGATTGGGCATGTGAAATTTTTTTTCTGATATCTAATCTAAATCTCTTCACTTTCAATTTAAACCCATTACTCCTTGTCCTGTGACTACAGAACCCTGTAAAAAGTTGTGTCCCCCACAGATTTCTTGAAGGCCCTTTCACATATTGGAAGGCTGATATAAGGTTCCCTGGAGCCTTCTCTTCTCTAGGCTGAAGACCAATTCTTGCAGCCTTTCCTCATAGGAGAGGTGCTCCAGCCATCTGATCATCTTTGTGGCTTCCTCTGGATTCACTTCAACTGGTCAATATCCTTCTTATGTTGAGGGCTCCAGAGCTAGTTGCAGTACTCCAGGTGGGGTCCCACGAGAGTTGAGTAGAGAGGGAGAATCCCCTCCCTTGACCTGCTGGCCACGCTTCTTCTGATACAACCCAGAATGCAGTTGCAGAATTCTTTGGATTGGAAGGGACCTTAAAGATCATCTAGTTCCAACCCTCCTGCCATGGTCCGGGACACCTTCCACTAGACCAGGTTGGTCAAAGCCTCATCGAGACTGACATTGAAGACATCCAGGGATTGGGCATCCACAACTTCTCTGGGCAACCTGTTCCACTGCCTCACCAACCTCTCAGTGAAATTTTTTTTCTGATATCTAATCTAAATCTCTTCACTTTCAATTTAAACCCATTACTCCTTGTCCTGTGACTACAGAACCCTGTAAAAAGTTGTGTCCCCCACAGATTTCTTGAAGGCCCTTTCACATATTGGAAGGCTGATATAAGGTTCCCTGGAGCCTTCTCTTCTCTAGGCTGAAGACCAATTCTTGCAGCCTTTCCTCATAGGAGAGGTGCTCCAGCCATCTGATCATCTTTGTGGCTTCCTCTGGATTCAGTTCAACTGGTCAATATCCTTCTTATGTTGAGGGCTCCAGAGCTAGTTGCAGTACTCCAGGTGGGGTCCCACGAGAGTTGAGTAGAGAGGGAGAATCCCCTCCCTTGACCTGCTGGCCACGCTTCTTCTGATACAACCCAGAATGCAGTTGGCTTTCTGGGTTGCCAGTGCACACTGCTGACTCATGTCCAGCTTTTCATCCACTAGTACTCCCAAGTCCTTCTCCTCAGGACTGTTCTCAATCCACTCTCTGTCCAGCCTGTACTTGTATTTGGGATTGCCCAGACCCAGGTGCAGGACCTTGCACTTGGCCTTGTTGAACTCCATGAGGTTGGCAGTGGCCCACCTCTCCAGCCTGTAAAAATCTCTCTGGATGGCATCCCTTCCCTCCAGCGTGTCAACCGCGCCACACAGCTTGGTGTTGTCGGCAAACTTGCTGAGGGTGCAATTTACAGAACTCTCTAGGAATTTCTGTATCTTCTTACAGAAAAAGGAGGAGTTTCTTAGTATTCTCTCAGTTTTCAACAATCTGTAGCTCACGAAGTATTTAATAAGCAATGGCACTTTCATAAATGAAGCCACCAACAAATTTCTCTTTAATGAGCTCTCCTACTCTCCCTTACATTCAGGTACTTTTCAGTATCTAGAACGGGAATCCTTTAACCCAGCTACATTTTGTATGCTAAACCATCTCCTAAAACATAAGTTATGGTCCAGTCAACACACTGGAGGGA
>NW_010229024.1:0-1820 GCF_000690775.1 Eurypyga helias
TTCTGCAGCAAAACCGTCTTCTCCTTGATGATGTAATCACTGGGGGGGACACCGGGGGGGACCCGCGTCAGGGCACGTGGCCCAACGGGGAGCACAGCGGTGACTCCGTGTCCCCAGGGCCCCCCCGGCCCTGCACCGCTCCCCGCACTCATCCCGCACACGCGTGTGCGACACGCGCGTGCCTGGTGCTGCACAGGCACATGCATGTGCATGGAGACACGTGTGCACACGCTTACACATGCACTTGCACACGCCTGCACACACACATGTGCACACACACGCTTACATGTCCACCTGCACATGCCTGCGCGGGCACGTACACACACTCTCGTGTGCACCTGTGCACACACGCACACACACATGTGCACACACGCTTACATGTCCACCTGCACACACCTGCACAGGCACATACACACGTGCATGCACAGACACGTGCACACACTCACGTGTGCACATGTGCACGCTTGCACACACGCGTGTGCACACATGCACATGTGCACCTGCACACGCTTGCACACACTTGCACATACACGTGTGCATGCAGACACGGGTGCACACACTCACATGTGCACCTGCACATGCTTGCCCACACGCATGTGCACAGACACACACTTATATGTGCACCTGCACACCCTTGCACATGCTTACACACGTGTGCATGCAGACACACATGCACACACATACATGTGTACCTGCACATTTGCACACACGTGTGCGCCTGCACACACTTGCACACGCACATTCACACATGTGCATGGACAGATGACTTCACACACATGTGCACCTGCACACGCTTGCACATACATACGTGAGCACGCAGACATGCGTGCACACTATTAAATGTGCATCTGCATATGCTTGCACATACACGTGTGCACATAGACACGTCTGCACACGCTTACATGTGCAGCTGCACATGCTTGCACACACACGTGCACACAGACATGCATGCACACGTGTGCATCTGCACATGCTTGTGCAGGCACATACACACATGTACATGCTCACACACACGGACATGTGTGCACATGCGTTCCCCCGGGGTCAGGAGGGCACACGTGTGACATCCCTGTGTGTGTGTACAGCCTGTCCCCACGCGTGTCCCCATGCATGCCCCTGTGTTTCCATGTGTGTCACCATGTCCCACACGTGTCCCCAGGCACGCCCCCATGTCCCCACATGTCCCTGCGTCCCCACACGTGTCCCCAGGCCTGTTCCCGGGCACATGCCCGTGTCCCCATGCACATCCATGTGTGTCCCCACGTGTGACCCCACCATGTTCCCGTGTCCCCACGCACAGTCCCTGTCCCCACGCGTGTCCCCATGTGTGTCCCCATGTACATCCCATGCACAGTCCCTGTCCCCACGTGTCCCCACGCGTGTCCCCATGTACATCCCATGCACAGTCCCTGTCCCCACACGTGTCCCCACACGTGTTCCCATGTACATCCCACGCGCAGTCCCTGTCCCCACACGTGTCCCCATGTGTGTCCCCATGTACATCCCATGCATGTTCCTGTGCCCCACATGTGTCCCCATGCGTGTTCCCATGTACATCCCACGTGCAGTCCCTGTCCCCACGCGTGTCCCGACGTGTGTTCCCATGTACATCCCATGCACAGTTCCTGTCCCCACACGTGTCCCCACACGTGTTCCCATGTACATCCCACGCGCAGTCCCTGTCCCCACGCGTGTCCCCATGTGTGTGCCCATGTACATCCCATGCATGTTCCTGCACCCCATGCGTGTCCCCACGTGTGTCCCCCTGTACATCCCACGCGGTCCCTGTCCCCATGCGTGTCCCCATGTGTATTCCCATG
>NW_010229025.1:0-4679 GCF_000690775.1 Eurypyga helias
ATGCCCAGTCAGTTCCCAAGCAGCGATCACTGGCCCCCAGACAACACTCCCCCAGTTTACATACCGAGCATGACATCGTATGGTATGGTATATCCCTTTGGCCACTTTGGGTCAGCTGTCCTAGCTATGCTCCCTCCCAGCTTCTTGTGCACATCCTTGTTGGCAGAGCATGGGAAGCTGAGAAGTCTGTGACTTTTAGAATAAACACCGCTTAGCAACAACCAAAACATCAGTGTGTTATCACATTATCCTCATGCTAAATCCAAACACAGCACTATATCAGCTACTAGGAGGCGAATTAATTCTATCCCAGCTGAAACCATGACAATGTCCCACCAGAATCCCAAAGAACACTCTTCCTACAATAAACCTTTCTTTGAGACGCATTCCCACTCCTGCTAACTCCCTCCTCCACCTCCATACCAAATTAACTTTCCTTTTCTGCTCCCATTGTCTTATTTTCACCCTGCAGTCAGATTTGATAAATTCTGCCTTTGCTTAGAGCATCACCAAACTCAGGGCCACTGCTATACAAACCCCCCTGCACCAGCCCAGTTTTTCTGTGTTTTCTTTTTGTGCCTACTCTGACTGTAATATCTTTGTCTTGTCCTGACATGACAATGACTCTTTTCCCACCCTTACATTCTTTACTGCTCTCAGGAGGCTCCATCCAACTCTCTTCACTCTACCTGAGGCAGCATGCATGCTGTGGGTCGTAGGATTGTAGTATCTATCTGCCTCAGTAGCCCCCTGCCTTTATGCAGAAGATATCTTCCTCTGGCTCAAGAGTTCCGCTATGTTCCACCCATCCATTCTAGGCTCTGCAACCAGTAGCTAGGCTACCCCCTCTAATTGGGAAAGTCCTAGGTGGACTTGGCCAGCCTGCTGTGGGGTGGGAGCTCAGAGCTGGGACTGTGCCGTTGGACACGGTGTTGCCCTGCCACATACTGCAGCAGCTCCCCAGGTAGGAGGCCGTCCGGCACACGATGTTTCTCACTTTCTCAAACACACGCTCTCTTGCTGTTACTGACTCACACTCTTTTCCCTTCCGCCTTCCTGGAAGGCACTCTGACCACAAGTTTGTCACACAAGCACCTTCCCTTGACACAGATGTTATAGATAATGTTTCTTTTTTTATTACTGTAACAGCAGTTCAGAGTCAGTCTCAGTTGTTGATGTTCATGCGCATATCAACAGATCAGCAAAATTGATCTTGAAATCTTCTAAAACTAAATATTTTCTCATCAGCGTTCAGGTCTGTCTTTTTTTCACCCAGCTAGAGCGGATATGAAGTAACAGCCTAAAAACAAAAAGTAAGATTTGCATTTGACTGATATTACAACATATCAAGGCAAAACAGAACATCTCTGGGAATAAGCTGTAGGTAGCCAGCACAATGGGTATGGGGCAACCAGGTTTGCTTTTGCTTGTTGCTCCAGGAAGAGGGGTAATAGCAGGAACAGAAAAAAAAATGACTGTCACACGTAAGTTCCACTTATTTTTACCGGGGGCCATACAGGGCTGATTAGACCAGCAACAGTAAAGACAGTGCTGGGAATGTTAGTGTCACGCAACCCTGCACACAGACAAGTCAGCAAGCCTGAACGAGAGAAAATGAGAACTCGTAGTTGTAGACAACATGTAGATGCTGGAAAGGGTAGTAACAAATGAGAAGAACAGATGTTATTCGTGAAGGAATTTGACATAACATGCCACAGAAGCCTGGTGAGATGACTGTCCTGATTACTGTAATAAACTGTGGGTTAGGAAGGGCAGACTGGGGGTGGTTCTCTATATCAACACTATCAGCTTCTGAGGTGCTAAGTCAGATTTACAAGATGCTGAGCAGAAAAGGAAACATCTGCAGAATGATCTGCTACACACCATCAAACTAAGTCAGAAAGTCAAAAAGCAGGATGAGTTGTTCTATTATTCATTAAACTCTCATCCAATTTGTGGAAAGAAAAGTTCTGCATCCATGGAGGACTTCAGAATGGGAGACATATGCTAGAGATGTAGGAAGCCAATAGAAAAATAGCATTTAGGTGATACAGGTGATTACACTAACCCAGCAGGTACTGAACCCAAGGTAATATCATTCATTATGACTTGTCATGGTGAACTAATTGCTGGGTAGAAAGTTTGTTTTTCTCTGAAGACCAGCCATCCTGATTGTGACCTGATTATCTGTCGCACTGACTGCCCTAAACACTCAGCATTAAACAGTTAAGTTCTCTAACTTGAGGAAAGTTACTGTCTAGATTCATTGGTAGAAAATACGCAGGTAGAAAAATCTGAATGAAAGTTGAGTCCTTTGATGAGGAGTGTATCAGATGATGGTCAAAAAGCCAGGACTTCCAAGTCAAGAGTGCAAACAGATCATGCTAAAAATGTCACTCTGGTTCAGTGGCAAATAAAGGGATCAGTGTGAAAGAGAAAAGCAATGTATCACAGATTTGAAAGGGGGAGATGGCTGCCAATTAATATAAAGTAGAAGTAACTAAGTGTGAGAAATGAGTAAGTGAAATTAAAACCATCTGGAGACAACTGAGAACAGACAGAGCAAAGAAAGTGTTTTAACATCTGCTAAGAACGAAAGTAAGTTAACAACACCTGCAGGAATATTACTAGGGAGAGGTAGTAAAATTAATAATAATGTTAAAGGAGAGTACTTAATAAACAGTTGTCTGCATTCAGAAAGAAGTCAGATCATGTACATGTATAAGATGGGGTTGATGATGGACTTTTTTGCTCAGTAATATTGACAGGACAATGAACAAGGTCTACAAGAGAAAAATATTTAAAATGAGCAGTCTGGCTAATTAGTGTTCCTGAAAGAGATGACATGATCTCTCCTGCTTCTGTTTGAAGAGCTGCTTATAGCACATCAGTACTGCAAAAGGGTAAAGAGAATGAACTGGGTAAGTACAGTCACATAGAAGTGACAGATGCAAACAACTGTGAGCTAAGGGTGAGGGTGTGACAAATGCTAATAAGCATCTTTCAAAGAACAACAAGATATATTCGCCAATCTGAGTTCCAGACTTCATGAATCTGGCCCAGATATGATGGACTTAGAAATTTCCAAGCCATTGGATGCTGTATCAAGAAACAAAACCGTGTCCTGTAAGCCACTGAAAGTTACCCCATAACTGATTCGAGATTTGAAGTGAAAGATTTCAAATGAAAATGGATGACCACAGCATGAGCTCCCAGTGCAGTCCTCTAACATCAGGAAATAAAGCAACTGTGTGTATACGGTGGGCTCAGGGGGAGGCTGTGGGGAGACGACACTGTATACTGCCTCCACACTATACTGCTTCTCCCCAAGGATTGCTTTTAGCCACCACTGGAGACTGAATCTTGAGCAAGACAGACCTTTGGTCCCCCTTTAAAGCCACCCCTGTTGTCTTATGTTGTCTGCACACTTCCCATGTGTGCATTCTTCAAAGCAATCTGAGAAAAAGGAAACCATGAACTACCTGCAACAGCTCAAAAACCAGAGTAAACACCATCCTGTGTGAGGTTCAGGACTTTCTCTGTTCATCATTCTTTTATATGGTTTAGTTCTTATTCATCAGGTTAAATAACTTCTCAGTCTCCTGTGACTGTGTGCAGGCCAATTGCATGAATATTTGCACAAAAAAGACGTGTTTCTTGAGTCCCGAGCTATGACCACAGCTTTTTAGCCTTGCCAGCACAGGTCTGATCCTAAGCAGGGTGCATGGGCAACAGTTGTGTTTTGGAACCAGCCATCAGGACTGTTTCTCATTCAGATCCAGTATGGTTGTCTGTAAAAAAGACAAAAATAGCCTTGTCACTTTTTGGGGACTGGGAATTCCTTCTGGGTTCCCCAGTCACCAGGCCAGTTCCCTAATGGCTTTCCTTCTGAAACATAAATGTATTTTCCATATACCTGTCCTGCTTTGGGTGGGAGAGGTACAGATCTCATGCTCTTCCAACTCTCTTCATCACATCTTTTCTCTAGAACAACCAAGATCCTCATAGGAACTGACAGGTACAGACTGGTAACATTTTTTAACCCAGAGCAGGATTAGGTGTTGTACTGCTCAGTACTGGGCACATGGGAAGACTCCTCTGAAGGTATCTAGGGACTACAGATGACAAAAAGTATGATTTCTAAGGAGAGGAAACAGACTGTGGGTTAGATGTGGGCTAAAAAGAAATGAGGGTTCATGTTAAGTGTCTGTTGTTCTATGAAGAATGGCTTCCGGGAGCTTTGCCTTTTTTTGTACTTTGAATTTACACGGAAGAAAATACTAGAAACTAAGGACTGCTTTAATTTAGGTGAGAAGGCTGAAATAGGTGTGTTACAAAAGTATTAAACGGGTGTTTTACAGAAGTATTAAACAGGTGTACTCCTTGTATATAAATGATGTACTGGCTTCACCAGCAAGGAGGGGCTGGTGGGGAATCTGAAGCTCAAGGGCAGCCTTGGCTGCAGCGACCGTGAAATGGGGGTGTTCAAGATCCTCCGTGCAGCGAGGAGGGCACACAGCAGGCTCACTATCCTGAACTTAAGGAGAGCAGACTACAGCCTGTTCAGGGATCTGCTTAGTAGAGTGCCAAGGGATAAATTCCCAGAGGTAAGGGGAGCTCAAGAAAGCTGATTAATATTCAAGGATTACCTTGTCAAGCTCAGGAGCAAGGCATCCCAA
>NW_010229026.1:0-28149 GCF_000690775.1 Eurypyga helias
GGGAGGACTTCGCACAGGGGTCCTGCAAGGTCTGGCAGCGCAGCTGAGCATCTCTCTCTCCCCTCCCCAGCGCGGTTCCCTGCCCAAAGATTCCCTGGGAGACTTGTTGCAAAGCCCTCTGTACCTCCAGGGGATGCATTTAACAGATCTCCTCTCCACGGCGATGATCTGATCCTCACCGAGCACACTGTGTTCGGCAGGGACTGCTCCTCAGCACCCACGGTCCCTTCATTTTTCTGCCTCTGTGCTTGTGTAGAATTGCTCCCATCTGCAGCACTTCAAACAAACAAAACCTTCCAGTGCAATTCCACCTGAAAACTCCATCATCCTGTTCTTCCCCCACTTGCCAAAGCGAGGTGAAAGGTGACACGACCAGCCACTTGATCAATCTTTGTCAGGGTCGGGGGCATCTGGCTTCTGTAGGATTTTTTTATAGTAGGAGTCTGTTTCTAGGACAGTTGGCTCTTCTGCAGCAGGATGCTGTTTGCAGGATCTGATTTAAGCTGAACTCCAAAAGACCACAGAGAAAGAAGAAGCAGGGAGCATGCACTCGACTTCCAGGAAAAGACACCTGAGCTGCTCTTACAGCCTCCTGCAAGCGCAGTCCGTCCTCCCAGACCATGTGGCTTATCCTGGCATTGCCGGCACTGTGGGCTCAGAGGGCATGGGAAGTGGCCCACAGCTGGCCCAGAGAGCCTGCCTGGTTTGAGCAGTGTTTTCAATTAATAAGCTGCTCAGCAGCCACATCTTGGTCTGTGAGACATGCTAAGCATCACTAGCAGCCTTTTGGTGCAAAATGTTTGGGAGGGCCACTGTTCTGTCCCCACCCTCGCAGGGTCTTACCATCTGGGAGGAATGCCTGGGGTGGAGAACACAAAAGGACAAGCTGGACGGGAGTACCCGTTATGCCACTGAAAAAAAAAAAAAAAAGAAAATAAGATGTCAACAACTTCTGTGGGCCTAATTGTTTCTTCTCAATCAGATTGTTAGCTTGTGTGAATCAGGGCAGCTCTCCTGAGTAAACCAGAGAATGGAAAGGGGGAGGGAGGTAGCCTTGGGGTCAGAAAGGCACAATATGGGACTTTATCCCCATTGCTTGCTGGCTACTGAGTAACATTGACTTATTGCCACCACCCCACCACCCCCACCACCCCCTCCCCTGGCCACCAAGAGATAGTGGCACTAAGAGAGATGAAGAGACACAGGGTGGCAAATAGTAAGTCTGCGTTTCTGCAAACACCACCGTGTAAGGCCACCTGAAGGACGGGGCCTTGACTCCCTCCCTCTGCAACTCCTGCTGCTCAGCTCTATCGTGAAACTAAACTGCACAAAACTAAGCTGATTAAAAAATCAAAACGTTTATTTTCTCAGCCGGATTGCTTCCCTGCTCTGGTCCACCTTACAGCAACATGCATTCTGGACCAGGTATAAAGAAAATACAACTGTTTCCTTCAGCATCAGTTCCAACTTGAACAGTTCATCCAACTGCAGCCTGGTGAAACACTGGGAAATTCCACAGACAGCAAAAGAGAAGGAAGCTGTACTTTAATTTTCAGCAAAACCCTGAACACAGACAAAGAGCAGGCAGTGAGTGAGTGATGCAAACACGCCTCGTCAGATTTCTCCACTGGACCTTCAAGAGAAAAAGAGGTAAAACATCAAGCACAAAGGGCAGCCTGAGTTCTCCAAACACAAATCAGGACAAGCCAATTCCTGTCCAATTGCACAACATTAAAGAGTGATTCTCTGCTCTCTTACCTTGTGCTAAGGGAATAGCAATGTTCTGACCTGCAATGATTTATGTGTAGTGAATTCGTGCTCATAAACAAGTGAGAGGAACCAAAATCTCATGCCCTAATCCTTCCAAGCAAAACCAAATTCTTTATGGGCATGCAAGGTTTAGCTGAGCTTGCTGTTGAAGGAGGTAATGTTTATCTTTATTTGAATCCAATAAAAAGACCAAAAGAAGAGAAACAATGCTCAAAGAGCTCTTCTCCTTTACATTTGCAAATAATGCTACCAAAAAAAAAAGAAAATTAATTGCTTCACATGCTTTACAAGCATTAATTAATTTAGCCTGATGTCTCCCCAGCTGGACAGGTGTTATCCTCTCCACTGAACATATGAGCAAGCTGAGTAAGACAGAGCTGGCCGTGTTTTTTCTAAGTAGCATCTAATTTTCAGTGCACTTCTGTGTACAGACAGCTTCTGTTAATTTTGGCTAGAGCTGTAAGTGATTAATACATGTGCAAGACAGATTCTGAGTATCTGAAGCTACAGGGCTAAAACTAAAGCCCATGCTTGAAAATGTGAACCTAAAGGACTTGCTCATGGCTGGGCAAGACAGGAAATCTGTTGCAGGATCAGGAAAATAAGCCAAGTCTTCAGATTCCTTGGGGCTTGTCTCCACAAGAAACGCAGGGGAGCAACGTAGAACTGTAGCACGCCAGAAGTGTTCTCCTCAGGTGGACCCTTTGGTGTTCGCTGCTTTCAAAGAGCAAATGCTAGCCCCTCCATCAATTCATCCCTTCCCCACAAACACAGAGACACCCGCTTCTCATTGCTGAATACCATAGCTTGTTGCCACTTTCTAAACTGAAAGGTGATGGTGACAAGAGAAGGATGTGGTGACTCAGGAGGTAGCAATAAGAAAGCCAAGGGTTTCACTCTGGTTTCAGCAGAAAACTTCCCCATGAAGATGCTCTTGGTTTGCAATCAGCGGTGAAGTAGCTCACCTGCATTTCAAAGAGGGGTGACCTACCTCCCACTTCGCATACACAAAGGTTACTCTACTCATTTTAAATAAACACAGTGATCTGAGTAGCTGCCCCCATTAGCTGCAGCATAGTGCCAGCCCAAAGGAGGAGCTGTGTGGTTTCATGCTGGAAATAAGCAGCAGGTCTCTCTGCATTAAACCTGTTAGAGATAATCTAACAGCGTCCACGCAGGGGGCTGGGCTACAGATGCACATCCTCCCAAGCTAAGGCGCTGGTGGGAAAGGCTACCCTCCCAGCCTGTGGTTGCCATCTTAGGTCTGCTCTGCTGAACTGGGCTTGAATGCTTCTCACATTTTTTCAGTCTGAATGAAGTAGGTTATCAGAGGTCTGGTGTTTCGACATTATAAGCTACCACCCAATGCAAGACGGGAAGTGGTCACCCCACAGCCTACTCCCTGGATCTGAAGCAGCAGGAACCTCCAGCTCCAGGGAAGAGCTGGAGATGGTAAATTCTCCCACAGCCTGCATGAACATCGACAGCCTTAGCGCAGGGTGACAGTGTCCAAGAAGCTCATACTCTGGTTTGTCACACTCCATCAGGAGATGAGCCTGGTGCTAATGCATTAGGCATGGCTAACAATTTAAACAAATGGTGCAGGCATAGCTTTGCCATTATTTAAATTCTCACTTCGGTATGAGGTAGCTGAACTGGCAAAAATCAGCGTAGGCTAGGTCAGCCAAAAGTGGCAGGTCCAAGAGAAGACGTTGTGCTGTGGTGGGTACCCTGCGGTGAGGATGGCAGCCGACCACCGAGTGACCACGCAGTAGGTGCATACGCTGCGGAGGCAGGAGTTAAGGTTGCTTTATGGTCTTGGCAGACTTAAGAAAAGTGGGAACACCAGAACAGACGTACCACTGTTTTTTGCCACTTCAGGTGACGGACATACATCTGCTCATGCTGAGGCAGAGCCCCTTGGTGTAGCTCCCCTCACTCCTCACACACCCACAGAGACACACCTGCTGTCCCATGACACTGAACCAAGTGTTTGCGTAGCTGAGCTTTAAAGATTTTTTTAAGGGCCTTTGGGTTAAAAAGGAAAAACACCATACATCCTCCCTGAGAAGCACGTCTTCTCTTTTAAGTGGATCATTTCACAGAACTGGCTTAAAGGGCAGCTAGACAAACAGCTGAATCAGCACAGCCGATGAAGCAGTAACCTGGGGCAGCGGAGAAGGAGCTGACTGGAGCAGCCGCCTCGCGCAGCTGCAAGCTAGAGCAGGATGCCTGACTGCGGACCAGCTCTACCAATACTTTCCAAAGTGTGTGTTTTGGTTTGGATTGCGTTCCTGGTTTTTTGGTTTTGATTTTGGGTTGGGTTTTTTTTTCTTCCTTATGTTTCCTAAGGAAATTATGCTTATGCAATTTCTCTGTCCCTCAGGCTTCCTATAATCCTATTCAAATCTGCTGCCCAATCTCAGTCAAATCTGGAGTCTTGAACATAGCATGTCCCTCTAAATGAGCTGGTGTCTGGGTAGAAGCCCAAACCCATGTCCTCTGCAAGGAGAAAGGCAGGAAAAACTCAGGTGCCAGCCAGTGCTGCCAGTTAGCCAACACACGACTCCCACCTATGGTTTCGGAAGGACAGGGAGGAAGCTGAGGTGGTGAACCTGATGCTCATCATATGAGGCCAAGCTTTATCACTTTGATTGCTCATGCACAGCCTGCTTTAATCCAGACTTTGAGACTTATGGCTTCTAGACTTCACTGAGTACTTACGTTTTAAAATACAGTATCCTGTCAGAAGTTCCTTCTGTAAGGCATTATGATGTAGTTAATACTTTTAACTCAATCCAGTGATTTCTGTGTCAGGCTATTGTAAGATTAATTGTCTTAACAACAGAAGTGCTGCAGACATCCTTAGTGCAAAAAGGTTGGTATTTACTTCTGTGCAGGGGCTCAAATGTACCATTTGTGTAATATCATGCCTGATACTGTATTTATATTGGTAAAAAGCGTTTTCTGGGGGAGCTCAACACAGAGACGAATTCCATCTAACATGAGAGGAAAGAAGTAACTTGTTATCCAGATAGGTTATTCACTGATCTATAAATCAGAGAGAATAACAATGCAAACTGTATTCCCGCCTGTTCCCACACACTCCTTCTTGTCATCGCAAGAGTTCTTTAGTACCCTGAAATATAGCTCGACAATAAAAATTAATTGAAAGTGCGCTAGAATCATTAACTTTTGGAGCTTCACAGTTTGCCCATCCTTAAATAACACTGGTTATAAAATCCTGTTTGTGCTACAATTCCTTGGCTCTCTGCCAGGTAGCATGTACAGAAATCGGCAATACGTGCAGCAGGGACTTAGCTGCCTATAATACGAGCGCACATAATGGACTTTCTTCTTCAGCTCAGCGGCAAAACACTGACTCAGATCTAGGGACCGGTTATAGTCCCAGCGGCGTTTACTCCGTGTAATTAGCAGTATCAAGTGTGTTGTCTTTTGGGTAGCCTGATTGTTTCCATATGCACGAGTACCTTCTGTGAACGTAGACAGGGCAAGAGGCAGACAGCATTCAGAGCGCGCGCAGCGCTTCGGGAAGCACATATGTTTTAAATACATTATCTCTACAATTAAGAAGAGTTTCTACATCAGTCATATAAATCTTCAAAAAAGGGGCTAGTGGAGAAAGAAAAAGACCTTCTTTCCAAGCACGAACTTTTGCCTGGGTCACTGCTCGCACCCAGGGCCCGGAGATGAGGCAGACATCTCCCTGCTTGCTGATGAGAGAGCGGCACGAATCAGTAGCTCACGCAGAGCAGGGAGCCTTGCTCTGAAGCTGGCGTGCATTGCTGCAGGCAGGAAAAGGCTGTTGATGCTGTGTTGGGGCCTGGAGAAAGATCGGGCTGGCGTTCGAGGTGGGGCGTGCCTGGGAATGCTGCACAACATTCAACTTTGGGGCAGGTACTTGCTGAACTTCCAGTTACGGAGAGAGATGGCTGAGGCAGAGCGAGGCCTTGCTGTCTCTGCGCAAAGAGGTGCAGTTTTTTACCTCAGGGTAATGTTTCTGACCGATCCCAAGGTAAAAAAGAAGTGAAGCTGAGCACCTTCAGCCTGACTGCAAGGCAAACCAGCCGAGGTCAACCCCAAACAGGGGTGTGCTGCTGGCCTCGCCTACTTCACCACATCAGCAGCAGTTATAGCAAGGTTAAAATAAAAAACAAAACAAAAAATCTTTGAGATCAAGACCGACAGACCCTAACGTCTGTTTTGAAATTAAGGGTACAAAAAAGTGATTTGTTTGGGGTTATTTGCCTTTTGTTCTCCCTCTCCCTTCCAGGTCCCCCAGCGTTGCCTCCTCTGACAGGCTCTCTTACCCCCAGCCCCCAGGCCTTCTCCCCGCAGCCAGCAGCATGGCCGGAGGCCACATGGAAGTGGGGAGAGACAGAAAGAGCCATTCCAGCTGCAGCCTTGCTCCTCCTGCTCTGTGCTATCCTCGGGCTCCTCCACATGCCTCCCATTAGAGCAGGGCCTCTCTGCACCTCACTCTGCATGGCGGGACACCTCGAGGCCCACCTTGCTGTTTGGGAAAGGATACTCCCAGGATATTCCCTCACACACCTATTTTTATGGCTGCAGTAGGTGCTCGAATAAAGGCCATCTTAAGTAATGATTTCGGGCTGCTCACCGGCTCCTGCCCTTGGTGTGCTCCCTTGTGCCACCCCAGCAGCCCAGGACACCACCCACTTCTAAGCCTTTTGAAACCTCCTACGCATTCATCTGCTTTATGACTTTGCTAGACGTATTTCAGTATCTGTTTGATAGCAACCCCCTTGTTATCCGTAACGTGAGCTCGCCAAAGGAGAGTGCTTGACCAGGGTATTACAACCATCATCTTTACTACAGCAGGTATGGTAAAGATTTCACCTTAGAACTTGTCTTGCAATACAAAATACACCCGTGCAAAGCACCTTTAAACTTGAGCAAGTGCAGTGAGGCTCAGTGTCTGTACGAACTTGCATCACACAATTTCAACTCCCTTTCTCTGCTACCTCTAGGAACTAACACAAAAAAGCTCCCCAGACAAGCTGTTTAATTAATAAATCTTCACTATAAAGTACTCAAAGCAGTATCTTATGCAATAAATCCAGACAATACATTCTTCTCTGCAGCTTTTCTTGGAAGTATCTTGCACTTGCTGATTTGGATGGTATTTTTGCAAGCCTAGTAAGAAGTAAAAATTCTTTATAGAAAAAGGCATGCGCTGCTCATTGACAATTGTTCATTAAACAGCCTATCAGTTTGTTTCAGTCATGTCTTCTGACGTTAGGGATGGGGATGCTACTACTCTAATAATAAGCTATATCAACAGTATTGCAAATAGTAGCTGTTCTTTAATAATTTTAAAAGCTCTGAAGAGGTGAAAAATGCATATGCAGCACAGCTACTGCTGCCTATTCAGAAGTGTGTTTTATCTCAACCACAAGATTTGGTTATCTCAGTGAAAAGTACTGCACTTGAAATTATTTTACTAGTTTTTACATCTATCACTGTTGTATTTCTGCATTTATTATTTTCTTGCTGGATTCTCCTGGTTCTTTTCTAATTTTTATTTGTTCGTTTCTACCTAGATGTCTGTCGGTGACAAGCGCACTTCACAGCATGCAGTCGCTGTCGTGGTCACAACAGATGCAAGGAAGTGTATTCACTCAACATAAAACACATCACCAGGGAGCAAAATAATTGGTGTGCAATCTCATGTCCTTACACACACCCCTGCAGGTGTGTAACTTTCCTAGCACATGGCTAGCTATTGGTGTCAACTCACTGTTGTGCAGAAATACCTGAGGAAGGTTTAAAGATGCTTGAGGTACTGCTAACAACTTTGTACCGGCAGCACACAGGACAATGCATGCTAATTTAAAGCTTATGTAAATAATACTGAAATGGTTTAAGGCCATTTTATGTGTAAAACATTGAGAAGTATGAACATTTAGTTCAAGTATAATGATTGAAAATAGAAATATACTACATACTCAGTTCCTAAAACTCTGCTATGTGAACATTCATAGAGAGAGAGTATCTGGAAAACCACCTTTTCCGTGGTGATGGAAATAATATACTGCTTATGTGTCATGTTATTTTGAGTCATTATTAATCTATTACTCAACTAGTTTTGTAAATGTGGTACAGCACTCAAGATTTAGGGTGACATTGAAGATTCAGGCCCCTGACTCCTCAGACCTAAGCATGTGTGTAACATGTGCTGAAGTGCTTACAGGAACAGAGCAGAAATATGTATCAAGCCCATACTTGAAAACAGGTGGTTTTAAGTTATACAAGCACAGAGAACAGTGAATAATTTTTTAAGTAGCCTCTTTTGTGTTCAGGAATTAAAAAGCCCCCAGCTGGCTGAGATAGCAACACATGAAAACGAAGTTACAATTTTAAAACTGAAGCTCCTTCCCACCATGGGGGAGGTGGGGGTGGGAACCACTTTTTTTGCTTGTTCTTTTCCCCAGGGACTGCCAGGCCAGCAGCAGCCCACCTCCCGAGCATCTTAACACTGTGGAACAGGAGCACTTCCTCGGCACAAACCAGCGCGCCTTCACAGGGTGGGCTCCAGGGCAGGGCTGGAGAGCGGCCTGCTCATGGGTAAAGCTGCTATTTTGCAATAACAACCGAAAACAAAAAACTTAAAAACGGCTTCCATTAACGTCTGCCACGGTGTCCCAGCAGCAGGGCTCCCCTCTGGCCCCGGGAGGTGTTCCCCCTGCCCACACCCTCAGGCCCAGCACACCCGCCTCCTTGGGGAGCTGCCCCCCTCCAGGTCCCTGTGAGGAGGGAGCTCTGAAACCTGCTGCTTGCTCAGGGACTTGGGGATGCTGGGGGCCACCCTCCCCTCTTCTTGCCCCAGGGGTGGCCCCATGCCCTAAGGGGAGACAGGTAAGGCGGAGGCCCAGAGCTGGGCCTTGTCTGCCACCTTGGTTGCAGACCCCCTCGTAGGCCTCGGGAGACCCAGCTATACTCCAAACGTTGATACCCCGGAGTGGCACATTCACCCCCAGGCTTTGCCCACATCCCCCAAGCAGCAGGGCCGGCCCAGGCTTGTCTGCACCCCCCCCCCCACCCCCAAGTGTCAGAGGCCTCGCTGGTGAGGCCTGTGGCTGCCCGTGGCGCAAGGCCGGGCATACGTGGGCAGCCCGGTGGTGAGGTGAGGCGAGGTGAGGCATGGGAGTTAATGTCTGCCCCCAGCGCGGGGTGAAATCCCTCTCAGCTGCCCGCAGGGGAAGGGAGTGTCCCTCAAAGGGTAACAGATGGGTGCTGTGAGCCGCCGGCGGGATGCAAAACCAGTCAGGAGCACCCTCCGCTTACTCACCTACTTGTCCGCCTTGGCGGGAGGGGGGAGGTTTTGCAATGTCTGGGGAAAGGACGAGAACCAGGACAGTGGGAGAGGAATAAGGGGGGCGGGGGGTGGGGAGGGTGTGACATAAAGGAGGTGGGTGAGGACAGGAGCAGGATGGTCATGACACACAAACCCAGGCTAATCCGGAGGCAGGGGGATGGCGGAAGAGGTGCTGGGAGAGGAAACGAAACGCTCATCCAAGCATGGCTGGCCGGCTGGGGAGCGGAGGGAAGAGGAACAGCCTTATGCTGCATTTGGTGCGGGTGCACGCATCGATGAGGGTGTGTGAAAGGGCTGGACAAAAGACAGAAGCATCACCGCTGCACGTACAGGGCAGCAAGAGGGAAGACCTCCCTTCCAGGAGGTTTGCGGTTCCCCTTCCCGTGCCCCGCATGCTGCTGGGGAAACCTGCGCTTCTGCTGCTGGCTGGGAGACAGCGCACGGCTTGTGTGAGGCTTGCTAAATGGAGGCTCCTGCTGCCTTGCTGGTAGCTGCTGTGCTCCGGGAGGGAGGAGGAGATGGAGGAGGAGGAGGGAGGGATGTGAAAGTGGGTCAGGAATGTAACTAGACTCTGCCCCCCTTGTTGCAGGCACAGGCGGCGCTGCCTTAGCGATGGAAAGCAGGCATTTCACTGTTGATGTTCCCCAGTCCTACCGGCTGACGGTTACTAGGGGATCCTGAAGGATGTGTTTCCCTGTGACCCTTTGAGAAGAAAAACTTAGTTGCCACAGTAACCAAGTTTGGCTTGGATGCAATGATGCAGTAAATATCATAGGTGAGCCTTGCTGGTGGAGGAGGAGGAGGAAGCTGAAACTGTATAGGCTGGATAACTCTTGCAGGCAGGTCAGGAAACATTTTAAAAACATCCCAACAAACTGTATTAGTTAAGTACATGACTTTTACGTTTCCTGATGCAGTAAAACTCTCAGAATTTATCCCCTATGTATTGTAAACTACTAAGAAAACAGAGATAGAAATAAACCATCTTACTGATTGTAGCATGAGATGCAGAGCTCACCCACAACTCTGCACTAGCCCTGTGTAGCCCCTTCACATGCAAGTAAATTTTGTTTGATGTCCTAAATTTTTGAAAGTTAAGGGGTGTGAAGGGTGAATGCTGTCTCAAAACCTTAAGTTTGCATCCATCTTCTTTTCAGCGTTGTTACTTTAGATTAACAATCTTCAGTATTGTTACTTAGATTAAGAGAGAGAACTCATCAACCCTGCTCCTGTAGGAAAGTCCCAAACTAAATACTTTCTGAGTTGAAAACAAACTAAAAGAAGAAGCAAAAAATATTCTATTTGAGGCCCAGTCATGCATCATTCCTTCCTATTCCCTCCAGTTGTTATCACCTGATTTCCATCTTCCTCCTACAGAAGAATAGACCTTTATCCACAGGGGTAGGGAATTGCTTTTCAGAGTTAGAATGAAGAACTGAAAAAACCCACAGATGACAGGTACTGTAGTGTACCCTTTTCTTCTTTAGTTTTCTTCCAGAGTTGTGTTTTTAATAAAGCACTGGTATTGTGAAGAAAAAATGGGTTGCTGTACGTGGAACCAGTTCTGCCCCCAGCCTGAGGATCAACAGAGGAGGTGTGACCTGTCAGGCTCACAGGTGCACCAGGAGGGAGGGAACACACCGAGTGTGTCAGTGCAGGCCACGCAGCAGACAGGTCTGCATCCAGTCAATGGACGAAGGTATGCGTGTACATTTCATTAAGGGAACAAAAGTCACCGGATCAAAATGTGCAGCTATTACTTTGTTACCCCTTTGAATTATTTGTCAAGGAGGTATTGCTATAAATAAACATCCCTTTAGCTTCTTTCATCTTTGAAAGCTATTCAGTGTTTAAAAGCATCCATGCCCTTTAATTCAAGGGCATTTAACGATGCACAACGAATCTTAGCCTCCACTTTTTCTGTGAGATAATTTAGGAAGGTGATTTCCTCAATAATTTGCTACTAAAGGCTGAATTTAATATTAAAAGGCACATAGAAGTAAGCGAAGTGCAGTGGAATATAACTAATCCATTGTGCCATTACTCCTGTTCTAAGAAAAAAGTAGAAACTAATAATGGTTTAAGTACTGGGGCCACAAAGCTTTTCTTCAAAAAAACTCAGCGGAGAGCCTGGGTGATACCTTGTAGATGAATGTAGCCCATTCCCTCCAGTCATGGAAAATATTTAGAAAGTCTTTATCCACAACTTTAAGATCAATAATTACTTAGGTATTTCACCCTTTTTTGGGTTTTTTTGTGGCACAACATTACGTGGCTTTGTCGACTCTCTGGGCAATGGAGAACAGCCAATGGACAGAGACTTTCAGGCCATTTGCTTGCAGGGGCCTGGGCCACCATGCAGTCTTACAGGTGCGACAGGGGAATCTCACGACTCTCTCTCTCTCCCATTATCAGGTGAAAATGCCAGGTTAGAGAGCTTCCTCTTTGGGGACTGCAACAGAAAATTTGGAGGTCCCACCTCTATTATCAGCGTATTTCCATGTGCGTTGCGGCAACCCTGTGAGCTGGGAAAACTAAATGTTACAGAGAAGCAGCGCTCTTGTTAGCAACAGTTCCTTCACTTACTGGCCTGGAGGGTCTGATTTCGTTGTTGGGCTGGGCCCTTTTTATGCCACTCTGGACAAGCAAAGGGGATGTGAAGCCTTATGGAAACAGTCACGAGAAAACCCTCCTGTGCTCCGTGTAGGAGCACGGTGTTTCCTATCTATTCCCTCCGCCCCTTTCTGTAGGGATGATGTGAGAAGGAGGCGTGGCCAGAAAGTCGCTGCTTTCTAGTTATTCTTGGCTCTGGCAAAGGCCTTTCGATTCAAGGGTAAATGGCAGAGACCTTGATGCCGCTCTAAATCTGTATCAATGTCTTAGAGGTCCCCAGATGGATCAGATAATAGGACAAGGCAAGAAGCACAGCTTAGGTGCAACAGAGAACTAAACCTACAACCTGCAGTTGCTTTCAACAGGAGTTGCTTGTGGCATCCCAGACTAGTCCTTTACTGCCAAGCTTTGGGCATGGCCTAGTCTGCAGTGAGAGGGTAGTTAATGCAAAAGTATGGAAAAGAAAACACAGAAAAGTTCCAGGTCTGATACCTGAGTCCACCTGTAAAAGTATTTTTGCTTTGTTTTTGCTCCAACTCGTACACTGGAAACTTCGGAGGGAAAAACCCCTTATTTATATAGGGCTTTTTCTAGCTCTGTTCAGTTGAGTCCCCTGGTTATTAGAGAGAAAACATGTTAGCAGGCTAGTGTGCATGATTTAGTAAAACACTTGTTTTCTGAGTAATTTTAATCGTGTTTTGGCCTTTAAAAACATAATTTCCAACATAGATAATAATATTTTTGGAAGTTATTAGCTCATCTTGTTTCCACCTTGCAGGGGAACTATTTTGCGTCCTACTAAGGTGGCTGACTGGCTTCAGGGAGAGGATAGATTGGGTCCTATTAAGACAGATTTAAAGATTTGGCCACATGCTATTTTGGAGATTTATTTCCTTAGTTCGTATCTTCTTCTTACCAGGCTGAATTGCAAAAGCTGCACTGTAAACAGGATGAAATAAAAGCAGCAAAGGTATGATGCCATACCACGCTGAATAGGGACCTCAAAGGCCATTACCATTTTAATGATGGCATTGTTAAGCAAAGCAGACTCGAGATTAAATCGTTTACTTCATTAAGAAAAACATGCTATTTACTGAGTGTTTTACCTTTAGCAACCAAAATACAGTAGTGCCCGGCTTTCTTTTGAAACTCAGGCATGTAGTTTCAAAGCTGTTTGCAGCTGGAGACTGTCAACCACTCACTGTACTTACAAAACAGGTTTAAAAGCAGACACGGTTAACAGGATGTGACATAGACTCTCTTGAGCACAGTATGTGACACATCCCTGTACTTTTCTAATAACCTTGAAAGAGGCTGCTGAAGCTTAGAATGCAACGCGCCTCCTCCAGGTTTGAATTCAACAAGAAAGCCTTAAGAAAGGTATATTCCGTATGTATCTTATTGAGAATTATTTCAGTGAACTTTTGCTTATCAGTACTGAAAAGATGTGTTAAAACCAGTCTGACAACTTTTTTTTTTTCCGTAACGCCATGTGCTGGAGGGCCTTGAGAAAACAGTTTTGAAACAGTATCAGAGCCCAACTGCTGAAATGCTTTGAACAAGAAGAATGTTCATTAAATACATTTCCCTGATTTTTGTAGTGTCCCAAACAAGAGAATTGGATATTTTGTGATTTATAGCCCCTTTTCCAGTGAGATGCTTCAGAGGCAGCTCGAAAGATTTGCATCTTGCAAGTAGGAACATGGTGGATTTAAAATGCTCAACCTACCCTTTTTTTCTTTTTTCCCCCAAAATTTAGCTGTGAATTTACTGGATCCTGTTTCAAAACATGCATATAAGAGTCTTAATTACCCACCCAGCTCCTCTTATCTTAATTCACTGCAATTCAGCCAACACCCACGGGAGAGGCTGCAGTGACTGGACCATGGGAGATGCAGGGTGTAGGTACTCCGCTGTGAACAGTCACTGGTATAATCCTGCTTTCTTGGAGTTCCCATTAGCTACAACTCCCTGGAGTGAAATTAGGTTTCATTGCCCCAGGCTGTACTCTTTTCTCTCCTGCAAAAGGGCTGTGCTTCAGGTCACAGGGCTGCACATGTGTCCTCCCACCCAAGCCCAGGGCACAGTCAGAGGCCTGACAGATCAGCTCCTCTGCAGGCACCTGGCAGCGCTTGCTCTGCGCTGGGGGTCTGAGGAGGAAAGACCTGGATAAGGACTTTGCAAAGCGCACTAGCTTTTCTTTCCCGCTTTGCAAATGCAGGTTGCTTGGTTTCTTCTCGGCACCCCTTTTTTTTCTGATGTGTAGCAAAGCATTTCAGGTCAGAATGAGTTATTCAGCACCTGTGAAAAACCTAGTCTCTTATACAGCTCGCTCTGAAAAATCAGAACCGTGTGGCACAAAGATGTAAAAGAGGATTTAGAAGCAATCATAGATGTCATTTTTCAGGATATGCTTCCTAACACAAAAGATGATGCTGACAAAAAGTAGCATCCTGTTAGAGCAAGGGGAGTCGAGTTTGAAGCATACCAACTCAGACTGAATAAAAAAAACCCATTACTAAAGGGGGAGGGCCTGGTCAGCAGCATAAAAATGTAAGAAAAATCAGGATGGTGAGAGAAATGTACTTATTGTGTTGTAAAAATATAGGGCCCGACTCTAGGATTGGACACGAGTCACTGGGGATGCTACCCAGCCCGAAATGGTAAAGGAAGAATCTTTACATCTCGGGCTGTTGTGAGGAGCTGCTGTTGAGGGTGTATCCTCCTAGGCATTCCCAGGATCTGTGTCTACTTTGGGAAGTAGAGAATAGATGGTGAATCCTGGTATTGGCAGGACCATTTACACATTCGCCTTGGTATTTTTCTTTGAAATCTTGGGTAATAGCGAACAAGAGTCTCTGTAAAGATGACTTTTGCAACACAGGAAACACCTGTACACCCTGCTCAAATTATTTCTCCGCGTGACAAACGCACACCAGCTCTGCTGTGTCACAGGGCATTTTCACCCTAAAAGTTAGAGTCAGGAGTGACCTCAAAAAAAATCAAAAAGCACTGGACAAGGCAAAATCCTTCTCCTAAATCTTCCCTCCTATCGCCTCCTACTCTGTGTTCTGACTCTGGGGTATTTTTTCCCCTCTGTGTTCTTCAACCCACAGCTTGCTTTCATGAAAGCATCAATCCATCATTGCCTATATTTATTTCTGTGTCTGTTCCTGAGTGGCCAGGGACCAGCAGATCCTTTTTTATTGCCAGCGTGTGTAGAGCCACAGCCACAGGCTGGTCTGCATTCAAAAGCTGCAACAGCAGAACTGTGTCAGCCAGTGATGTGATTACTGCAATTTCTGAACCCTTTTCTTTGAACACGGTTATACAGCTGCCACCTCTCTTCCTTCTTTAACGAGAGGCTATTCTATTTCACGCACTGAAGTGCGCGCCGTTGATAGAAGCAGGCCTGGAGCTGAGAGGGGGCTCCTGTTCCTGGCCTTTCCACACCTTGCTGATCAGTTCCCTGCTCACTGCCCCCGTTCCTTAAGCTGTGCAGTGGGGCTCAGCAAATTGTCCTTTCCATTATAAAGTGATTTAAGATCCTAGGTGATGAACGTGACGTGAAATGAGACAGCAACAGCTGTTGCAGAAGTGTGATATACCACTGTCACTACGTGGGGAGTTCTCCGACACCGTATGGGTATACACAAAGCAGCAACGCTGTTTTCAAGGTTAGCATCTTCTACTCTTCAGCCTGGCTGGGGTAGAAGAGCAAAAATGTTTGTGCAGTGTGATATCATTGCTGTGGACTTTTTGAGATCTTGTCAGAATCCTGGCAGAACTTATTTGCAATAAGGAACAAAAAAAATAAAAAGCAATTTCTCTTTTAACTGGTTATTAACCTTGAGACAGTCAATACTTACAAGGAGGTAGCAAATGTCAAATGCACAGTACCTCTTCCTTTGTTCTCTCTACTAGGAGGTAGCAAATGCCGTACGCACAGTACCTCTTCCTTTGTTCTCTGAAATCAGGAGGGCTTCTGATCATTTAAGTGTAATGTTATTACAAAGTGCTCCTGTATATCTCAATATTTTACAGAAAACTGATAGTAGGTGAATTGCACAGTTCTGGAATTCCTTATGGTTGGGTATATCAGCATTTCTGTAACTTTGTCTTTTCTCAGAGCAGGCCTCAGAAACTAGTCTTGGAGGATATAGGAAACCTTGGATAATTCAGGAACAGTTTTATAAGCAATTAGACCTGTGAGTTACACTGCCCTGTTTTCTTGCTGATGAATATGCCCAGTGGGACACTGAGTTTGTTTTATCATAGAATCATAGAATGGTTTGGGTTGGAAGGGACCTTAAAGATCATCTAGTTCCAACCCCCCTGCCATGGGCAGGGACACCTTCCACTAGACCAGGTTGCTTGAAACTCAAAGTACCTTGGAATGAAAATCCAGTTTAAAAATAATAATAATTCATTGTGCCAAATCACATGAACAACTTTGATGCCAGAGGCACTGTTCCACTCTCCTAACAGAGAGGTTTAATTTTGTTTTCAAAGGAACAGAAACGGACATGCAGATTTAGGGTTAGGCTGGTTCTGAAGGGGGGAGGAAAGTAATTGCATTACATTGCATCTTCACCCTCCCCCGACTCATCCCCTAAAATAAAAAGCTCTCCACCACAGCAAGAGGCTGCGTAACCTGCGCAATAGTTATGTACGTTGGGCATTTTATTAATCTGAAGCTGAGCCTTTGCATCCTTACACCATTTTGTCCCCCGGTCCCGTGACAGCCTTGCACTGGGTCAGACACCCGTTTTCCAAAGAATGCCCCAGAAAGCGCTGTGTGGGTGATATTATAATTCTGTATATTCCTACAATGGAGCAGTGTGTCCACGTAATGGGATCAGGAATTTTGCTTTGGAGGGTTAGTGTGAGTGCCAAATGATAAATAAAATGCTGAAATGAAAAATAGGCCCCGAAGAATGGAAAGCATTGTAATAAGACAACATTTATCTTTCTAGCTGTGGGCCCTCTGAAGCCTGCAGAAAGGGTTTATGGATGAGACGTGACCAGCAGAGAGCACGCGGGATCGTCGCGAAGAGCAGATCACCAGAATCCTGTTAGAGTCGCAAAACGAGTTAATAATTCATAGAACCTTGTGATATTCAGAAGCATTTGGCAAACATCTAATATTACTGGATTGTTTAAAGATGTTTGCAGGTCACATTTACAAGTGGATGTCTGTTATCTGGCATTTTTTATATGCAATATTTTCAACAGCTCTTTTTGCTGTTTTCTGCACACTAAGTCCATCCCACTGTACCAAGGAAACTGCATTCCAGTCATAGACAGCTGACTCCATCCTCTCATTCTTCATGCATAAAGCAGAATTAGGAGATCATTTTGTTATCCTGTTTCCAAATCCTTATTATGGGTGCCTGATAATCAAAGAAAATCTTACTAATCATACACATTTTAAAATTATCTATATAAATATCTTTTAACTTAGGTCACTTCTTCTTTAGAGTTTAACCTGTACCTTCATTATGTTATTTGTATTCCTGAAAGCCTTTTCTTTTGTGTTCATAGTAACCTTCCTATCTTCCTTCAATCACTGTGACCTCCACCATTTTTCCCAACTGTTTAGAATTCATGGGGAAGGATTTAACTTGTTTTCTTAGTAAGAGTTTTTCAAAGGTTTCAACAAGTTGCAGCATATTTTACAAACTGTAGAGGATTCTAAATGAATATTTCTTACCCAGTTTCACTTTTAAACTAACTTCCTGGTATTATTCACAGAACTGAGTATTGGTAAGTAGATCTGCTCTGGAATTTTCCCATATATTTCTGAAATGTAATTTTACTTTTACATCCCAAATGTTTCGCTGACATGTTTGAGTGCTGATTAAGCCCTTCTTGGGAAGGTTTATAGACTCAAAGGTGACACACTCAATATCCCAGCAGTCTGGGCAGTTACCTGAGATGCAGAAAAGTATTCCCATTCCTTTTCATCCCATTTTCACCAGAGATCACGCAACTAGTTATATGCATTATGCTACTAATTTTCAAAATGGAATGCTTGTAGTTGGGCATCTAATTCATACCCAGGTGCTTGAGTTTCAGGGTTGCTCAGCAGCCACAGAAGTAATGAATGTGCTCAGCATCTCTGAAAATCAGCCTGTGTAAGTGCCTAGAAAATACAGAATCCAAAGCTAACTGCCGGCATCCTAACTGGACAAAAATAACCTGCCTTTTTTTTTTTTTAATTTATTGAATATGGAAGAAGGATTGGTTTCTAGCAGAAGCAGAGCACATGACTTAATGGATCTGTTGCTCATTCAGATGTGGTAAATCTGATATGTACATTTATGATGTCTGGCAAATGTCATGACTTTTCTATTTAAAAACTGAAATGTAGCTACTAATTCCATAGTCTGATTTTCCAATGTATTTGCTTCATTTTCTAAATTCTACATATTTGTTTAATTTTCTAAACTCTACAGAAGGTATTGTTATGTTCTGTGAAATTTGGGGAGAAACAGCTGGCAGTGTGAATTGTGAGGTGAAGTACTTGACTAATCCCGAAAGCTTAATTTAGACCCTCCTAAATGCATGAGGTTCCCTCTTCTCACATAGCCCTGGGATAATTGGATGGTATGGCAGTCCAAAGCCTTTGGGATGCTAAAATAATCATGCATTAACCCTATAAACATACTTTTGCTTTGATGTTATCACCACTAGCTGCTAGCTGAATAATTACAGTTCCCTTGTGATCCACTTTCATATGATAAGAGTGATAGCGATGATAAGGAGGATGAAAAAAGTTGCAAGACACTTGACATGTGCTTTTAGTTCAGATGAAGAAAGGACATCAATTTATAGAAATTGATGTGGAAATCATAGAAATTGATGTGGAGCACGCCACACAATTAAAGCTTTTCGTCCCCATTTCATGACTGCAGGCAAACGGGGCTGGCACTCCGCGGTGGGGAGCAGCCACAGGAACTGGTTGCGGCTCTCCGGCTGAGATAAGTTTATGCTGTTCCCTTTGGCAAATCATTGTCTTTCAAATCCCTCAACGCTTTGTTCAAAGTACAGCTGTGTTTCAATAATAACTTATTTCTGTATGATTCCAGTTCAGTGGGTTTTATTACATATGCTGCTAACATTTTCACACGAGCACTCCAGCTGTACAGCAGTTCTCCGCAGTCAGCACTAGCCCAAAATCATGCCAGGAGCCATCAGTTTCCCTGCTACCAAACTTTTGTATGCTGAACAGTTATACACCACTCTCATCTTACCTTCTCTTCATTCCGCTGTTGTCCCAGTTCCCCAGACCTCACCATTTTCATGGTTAGCCCCAATGTGCTGCCACGAGATTTCATTGTAGTTCTTACTGACATGCATTATGGTCCAAATACCCAGTTTTACAAGAGCTGTCAGTCTCCAGATATGAAATCCGAGCCCGCTCATTCTTTTCCCGTGCGGTTGGGTAACGGGGTGTTCGTCATAGGACAGGACTAATGATACCAGCTCTACTGAATCACTGCATGCAAGCAGGTACAGGGAGTGTTTCCTCTCTTCTGCTGTGTCAGTAACCTGCAGTCTAGACCAGATCCCAAGAAAAGTGCGCAGACTCTGGTGAATTGTGTCCTCTGGCTGGTGGAGCAGGGGCTTACCAGGTAACACAGAAATATCAGGCGGGGTTTTTACCGATTGCTTCTGTGCCCAGAGAACGACAGACTGGGTCTTTGGAGGTGAATCATCCCCACTTAAGGCAGAAACCACAGTTCAGAATTTCATGTCACTTAGGAGACTGTTCGCTGCCCAGTTCTTTATTGCATGTAGCTATAACCATAGCAAAGCTCCTATAAATACCAGGTGAAAACGAACAGGAAACAAAAGGGAGCTGACTTTTCAGTCAGAGGGACCTTCCAGGTGACGTTCTAGCCCCATTTAGTGCACGCGTGTGTGCATGGGGGGGAAAGATATTGTGGGTGACGTTGGTGTCCTTCAGTAGATGGCATTTTCACGTGTGGACCGCTGCTCAGAAGGCTCTAAAGGTGAATTAATCACGTTCATCTTTACGTGTATTTAAATCAGGCTTTGCATCCAAATTTCTAGCGGTAGAAAGCTGGCGCTGTGATGCACTGTGCTACTGGGAACCTTAGCGGTGTTCTCCTCAGCCCATCTCCTGGATCACCTTCTGTACAATTCTTGTTCTCAGAATGCTAGCCTCCACCCTCAGGTCTCTTCTTGTTTGCTGGTTTCTTTGCATTTGACCATTTTTAAAAATAATTCTGCTGACCTACTCAGGCTGCTCATTTACACAAGATACCTTCAGCCGCTTCTGAGAGGGAAGGGACATAAAGTAAATCAGACGGCTGAGCGCAACCAACTCAGCAGGTCTGTGGGAACTGAGTACTTATGATTGTTCAGAAAATTATCAGAGAAGATCTCACTTGCAGTTGCCTTTTAATCAAAATTAACAGCTGAGAAGATCACTGCACCAGGGAGTTTTAGGGAGGCACAGAACACTACTATCAGTTCACGAGAGGTTGCGGGGAAAAATATTGCGTGGCTGTTAGGGTTTCAGGATGTTTTCACAGACATTAATCCTAAACAACTTAATCCTGTGCTGTAAGCACACGGGCCATTGATTGCAAGTTAAAAATTTGGAGTTTAAATGTTTTCTGCCCTTTCTAGTTACTCTGAGTTCTTTGGAGGAAGAGGCTGATGTCTGTGCCCTGTTCTTAGAAAACGTTTGTTTCAAGAGTCGAGATTTCCACTCAGTGAATCATTTCAGGTTAACAGCTCCCTTACGCTCATTTTAATCATAGTGGTTTGGGGTTTTTTAACTTTTCAAGTTTCGTGTTAGACAGAGCACAGTCCCGTCTGACCACCAAAGTGATCGAAAAGAAACAAAAAAGACCAATAGGCTTAGCAGTACATCTACCCTGTCTACCAAACCTTTCCTCTCCAGATGCTCATTAAGGGAGTTCTCACGTGTATTGCACAGGAGGAAACAAGGTTATAGAACGTCTTATCTATCGTACAATTTGAAGACAGGAATGGAGAAAAATGAATTGAGAATACTTTCTTCTCGAGAATCCTTTCTTTAAAAGTGAAGATAAGGGAATGTTGAATATCGAATGAAGGCAGAAGCTCAATGTTAGGACTCAAAATGCAGGTCTCGTCCACATTTTCCTAACATTCAGACACTTTGCAAGTACTGAGTTTTATTTTTTGTAGAAGCAAGTATTTCCTTATAAGAAAGCTCCAGAAATGATCTAAACCCTGTCCTTATCTTACGCCCCTCTGGTCCACAGAGCTATCTTTTTCTGCCAGGAGAAAACTTCTGCTGACAGTTATTGCTGTTGGCGTGGAAGTCATTTTACTGTGTCAGAAGAGTAATCCTTTTTACCTGTCTTAACCATGTCTCTGTTACGGACAATCGGCTAATGCAGCACGGCTGTTTCGACAAGCAAAACACCCCTGTACGCTGCAGTGGAGGTGTATCTACCCCCGATACAATTTGCATCAGCAAAACAGCGCTTTTGCCAGCGTGGCTTATCTTATCATTGTTCGAATGACACAAGCTGCGCTGGGGAAAGTAAGAGTTCTGACTGCACCACCGTGAGCATTCGCCGCTTTTGGTAGCGTAGCTCAATTTGAACCTCAGTCGCAAGTCGTATCCCTTTGTACATCTGACTAGTGTAAGTAGGCCTGCACAACTTCACGGCGCAGACCTGTCCCAAGGCAACTTTGCCTCTGGTTTAAGGAGGCGCAAAGGACAATTTAACTGCACAAGCTGGTTTTTTCATCCTCATTTACCTGAGCCCTACCGTTTTCTTCTTGATTCTTTGTTTACCCCGTGCACTGGCCATTTTTCCCTGGTACTTCGGTTCTTCTCTTCCCCAATTCCTGTCACTGCAGCCTCCCCCAAGTTACATTAATCTCTTCCCTTGAAAGTTGTCCTGCTTTTTCCTTCCCTGCAGGGTAACTGCTCCCTTGCATACTTTCTTCATGACAGCTGCCTCACTTCCTATTTCTTCACTTCTCTGCTGCTTGCTGGCCCTCTCTGACTGTTTTCTGCTGCTTTGTGGGTGCATCTCAAAGCACCGTCTACCGTATTTTCCCCAGGCTGGTTGGGGTTTCCTTCTTCCCCACCCCCTTTCTACTTGCACTCTTTGAGCTATAATTAGCCGTGGCACGATGTTAAGAGAATAAAAAGACAGGCTGGAAAAATCAAGAGAAGCATCCTAAGAGCAAAATCTGCAAGAGTCCGGGCAAAGCTCCCAGCAGAAGCTGTTGAATCCTCCACAATGGAGGATATTCACAACTAAACCAAGACAGCACTGAAAAGTATATGGCATAGAGCAATCCTGTGGCAGCCCCGGGGAATGAACAGCAGGTATTTTCCATCTCTAGCGTGTAACACCAAGGGATAGTAAGTAATGCTTCAGCTGGGTATCGCTGCCTGCCTTCAGCCGCCACTGTCTCCGCTGGCGTGGCAGCAGCCCTTCAAACGACGGAACATGCAGGAGTTGCTAGTAGCGTGAGCATTTATTTTATTTGGGAGAGGTCTCAGAATCCGCTCAGCCTAGTGAACGGGACACGGGGAAACACACAGCTGACTTACTCCTTGCCTTCAGTAGGGAAAATAATCACATTTAAACTAACAATCAGTTAGGTGCGAGAGGCTGGCTGGTCAGTAAGAATGAAGCACTTTAATGTTCAGTACCGACTCACTAGCTGGGCATTAAACACTGACCTTTTTTTTTTTTTTGCACACCTGTGGTTTTGGCATTACCTGGCAACAAAAGCTTCTCGGCAACAATGCAGAGTTTTAAAAGAAGTGAAAGTGTGGCAGTGGGTGGTTTTGCTTACCGTTGTTCTTTTTCCCACTCTTGTCTCTACACAGACACGCTCGCACATGGGCTATATAACCTGTTCCTGAGGCCGTGCATTAGTGATCGCAGAACTGTTGGAGAATGTAAATGTCAAACATCTGCTTGCTAGTTCTTTCATGCTAAGTTTTTGAACAGTCTGAGGGATAAGTAGGCTGTGCTGCTCCGAAATTTGCTAAGTAATTAGGTGTGCATGGGTAGCTCCTACTTACTTTTGTCCGTTTGAAACCTACTATTTTTTAAATCCTCCTTTATAAAATTATGGTTACTAAAATGGTAATAACACTCTTGTGTGCCCCTGTTGTTTGTTTTGGTTACCAGACTGAAAGATGTGTCAGTTGGTCACGTATCACTTTAGCCATTCTTGACAGTTATCGCTATATCTAGGATATAAGCCTTATAGTTTCCTGAAAGAATAGGTTTCAGTTGTTGATCTTTCCCAGAAAGAATTTAGAAACAGTGATCATTGCTAGAATAGTTTAGGGGAATAGTTTATGCTAGGTTGGTTTTTTTTTTACACGCTGAAAAACCATGCTGGGGAAGGGACTAGTCCATCAAGCTGGTCCAGTCCCAGCAGCAGGGCTGCTCTGCGTTGCATCTCTCTGCTGGAGACTCCCACAGTGAAAGGAGAGGAGGAGACGGGGCCAGCAGTTTTTGCAGGCGGAGACTTCAGGCAGTCCTGCAATATGCCCTATGGGCTGTGATCTATTGGGGGGGGTGGGTGGGGCTGGAAGTGGTGTGGGCTTCAGAAATCCTGCCTTCATATTTCCAGATGAGTCCTTAGACAAGAGGTAGTCTTTGCTGGCTGGGTGAGCCAGCTCAAGGTCTGTTTTGCACTGTTAAAACAGCTCTGAGCAAATAGGGAGCAAATAGGGAGCAATTAAATTGCACTCAAGCTTCTATTTTTGCTGTGCATTATCACTAAAATACTGTCTGCTGAGAACAGGTCATAGAGCAGAGTGGGTGGCTTGGTACCTGAAGAACTGCAGCAGGGTTTTGGGGGACAGCTGGGTTTTATTTCCAGCTTTGCCACTACCAGCCTGTTGAGATGTGAGGGAAATTGCTTAACCACACTGCGTTACCTCAGCTTTTCCTTCGCTCACTAAAGCCTAATGTTAAGATAAGTTTGGACTGAAGCTTCGACTTTGGCTTTCCGATCATCCAAAGCTGCCCGTGGAGATAATGGGTGGGGTTGCTGCAGGAGCAAGTTTCACTGCTCTGCTCCCTCCCTCCCCAGCCACCCGATTTCCAGCGGCCGAGGTAGCTGAGTGTGGTGGTGCATCACACAGACCCACATGGGGAAAATGGGAACGCTGTAATATACCCTCTCACCTGACAAATGCTCTGAGACTTTGCGGCTGGTCTTAATGTGATGTGCTTTTCCGCGTGGTTTTCCACTGCGTGAATTCATCAAGTTTAGCTTTCCAAGCATTTTTTAGGAAATATATTTAATTGAACTCGCCGCCTTTCATTCTGTATAATTACCCTGCCTGTACGGCGGACACGCTTGTCAGTTGTGCATTTGTTCTTAAGGAGTTTTTGATCCAAGAAACCTGTGTCTCTGCTGAAAAAAAACCCTCCCAAAAGCAAAGCAAAACCCCAGCCCATGAGAAGACCCAGCAGTGGCATGTTTGTTCAGTTAAAGAAATACCTGGTTGAAATGTAAAGGAAATTCAAGCATTTAGTCTGGTCTTAGGTTTTATAAAGACTTATTTCTCAAAGCCCTCGGAGCTGTATTTACTGATCCTCCAAGCAGACTTTTCCCTGTGTTATCATGTCAGCCGAGTTCAGCCTCTTGCCATGAGCGAGGGTATCGGGAAAAGGATAGCAGTGAGAGGACTCTGGATGCTGTGCGGGCGTAAACTCAGGCAGCGGATGGGGCCTCCGATGCCTCTGGTATCCTCTGCGGCTGGACAGCCACACGCCAGGGCAAGGGAGCTGGCAGCTGCCCTCACCCAGCAGCCGTGAGGTGTTAGGGAAGTCAGGGCTGCCTCGTACAGCGTGTAACACACCCCTGCGTAGTGACAGAACACAGGGTAACGGGTTTAAATTGAAAGTGGGGAGGTTTAGATTGGACATAAGGAAGAAGTTCGTCATGGAGAGGGTGGTGAAGCACTGGAACAGGTTGCCCAGAGAAGCTGTGGATGCCCCATCCCTGGAAGTGTTCAAGGCCAGGCTGGATGAGGCTTTGAGCAACCTGGTGTAGTGGAAGGTGTCCCTGCCCATGGCAGGGGGGGTGAACTAGATGGTCTTTAAGGTCCCTTCCAACCCAAACCATTCTATGGTTCTGTAAAAGCGATGTGTCAGCATTGCAAGAAATGGAAGTAACTTCTAAATACCGTGATCAAAAGCAGAAAACATCAATAATGTCTAGTAAGACTGAGGGGGAAGATTTTCTAGCTAACCTTTACCTCCTCTTTTAATCCCAATATTTGCTTTTCTCTCTGCACTTTAAGACATCGTTGTATTGCCAAGTTGCGGCCTTCCTATAAGCTACACATCCTGTTTTTCTTCTCTCCTTGAATACCTTTAATCAGCATCTCTGAGATTTGAATTGCGGGTGGGGGCAGAGTTGTCCTTTCCTTGGGACTGCGGCAGGTGGCTTTTATGTCGCCAATATGGTTGTGTCACCCGGTGTTTTTAATGAAATTGAGAATGCACAAAATACCTTCACAAAACTGTTGGTTTTATCCATACTACTGTTTGTGGCATTTAATATCACTGTGTAGGATCAGAGGGGCGTGTGAGGATTATATAGAGGTTGGAGAAAGCCTCCTTGCCCCTCAGCATGCTGACCATCACGGCTGAGTACTGATGTCATCATATCCAGAAAGTACACAGACCATCTTCAGTCTTAGAGAAAAGAAGGCTTAATACTTCAGCTGTGACAAACAGAGCCATCAGAGGGGATGGGATAAAACACAGCAGTGCAGGCGGTAGAAAATGCAGGGTGAAAAGGATAGCTGTATCATGTAAGCTAGACGAAAATTACTTCTGTTTTCTCTTTCACTGGAATCAGAAAAATAAAATTAAGCCATGTGCTCAAAACTTCACATTCAGTCTGAGATCACAGTGGGTTTTGACCTCCCTGATGTGTTACAGAAGTTGAAATGATGGGAAGTTTGAAAATAGTCACTTTAATATCTCTTGGCCTGAGATAGCCCAGAATTAGAATTAATTCCTAAACTGTTAAAGATATGTCACTTTTTACTATTTCATAAACCCTGGTGGCTTTTAATTACATAACTTTTTTGCACACACACACACCCCCACCCCCTTTTCTTTTTCCCTTAATTTACAGCATGAACATAACAGAGTACATGCTGGTTCACCCTTCACTGCATCTTTCTGATGGAATAGGGATGTTTAAAACATACAAACATAAATGCCATACAAAAAATCTTTGCATATTTTCTCCAAGCACTAAATTCCTGATACTGTTTTTCCCCATACGAACTTTACAATACCTACACTGTTTGCATTTCTGGAGGAGATCTCAGATGCTGAATTGAATGGTGCTTGCTCTCCTGTCTATCCACTTGCTAAACTTCCCGCAGGGAGGGCTGCTTAAGCACCTCCAAAGTTAGAAAATGCAGCAAGGGTGGATGGGAATCTTCATGCAGAGGTGGTCCAAAATGCCTCCAAGACAGCTCCAGAGATACGAGCCACAGGTCAATGAGACATGCGTTTCCAGCCTCCAAAGTTGGTCATCCATACAGGAATTGGCACCAGTTTCAATGACAGCAATTTATGTAAATGCCTGGGCAAACAGGGCCTTAGGTTGTAAACCGGGAGGCCTAATCTCCACGAGTTTGCATGCATGTGCCGCGCAGGCTTCAATCACAGCAGTCTTCCAATGCCGGTAACGCCTTCTAAGGGCTGAGCTGGAGACGGACAACTGCTCGGGGTTTTGTTTCATCGGATGCCTGACCGCAAGGTACTGAAGTAAGGATCACAGTATCACAGAATGGTTTGGGTTGGAAGGAAACTTAAAGCCCATCTAGTTCCAACCCCCCTGCCATGGGCAGGGACACCTTCCACTAGACCAGGTTGCTCCAAGCCTCATCCAGCCTGGCCTTGAACACTGCCATGGCTGGGGCATCCACAGCTTCTCTGGGAAACCTGTTCCAGTGCCTCACCACCCTCTCCGGGAAGAATTTCTTCCTGATATCTAATCTAAACCTCCCCACTTTCAATTTAACCCCATTACCCCTTGTCCTGTCACTACAGGCCCTTGTAAAAAGCCCCCCCCAGCTTCCTTGTAGCCCCTTCAGGCATGGGAAGGCTGCAATAAGGTCTCCCCGGAGCCTTCTCTTTTCCAGGCTGAACAAGCCCAACTCTCTCAGCCTGTCCCCATAGCAGAGGTGCTCCAGCCCGTGGAGCATCTTCGTGGCCTCCTCTGGACTCGCTCCAGCTGGTTGATATCCTCATTGTGCTGAGGGCCCCAGAGCTGGACACAAGATGTAAGCTGGCTATGAAGCTTTCAAATTTGCCAACCGTTCTGCCGCTGGGGGTTGGCAGGTATAATGGGGATAAGGATGAACAGGTTAAAGAGACTTTACAATTAATTTATTTTTAATGACTTCCCTTGATTGTTTTTTGGTAAAATAAGACACTTAGAACAATTGGAATGCACTTTCTAACGTTTGCTGCTGTACCGTGGGGTGAGCTACTACATAGCTGTTCTGTCGCTCAGCAACTCTGCCTTAACAGAGCGTAATGGTGTTGAAATTTATACGCCGAACTCACGTGTAATACCGCACAGAATCGGGCTGACAAAAGCTCAGCCTGCAGAAGCCACCACAACAATCGCACGTGAAGTTAAAGCCCCGGTTTCGCGCCCTGAATACTTGTACGTGCCTTTCGGCTTTGCAAGTCTGGCGTTCCCAGGTTCCAGATCACCAGACGTGCAGGTGTTTTACTTGGGAGTCCGGAAGGGAAGAGGGTTATTCTTGACAAAAGCGAGGCTCGTGTCTTAGAGACAGGTCCTGCGTACTCCTGCCTGGCATGCCTTTCCCCAGTTTGTGAAAAGAAGAGTACAAAGGAATTGATAATGACACCTTAGAGGCAAACGACTGTGAAAAGAGAGTCGGTTGAGGGCTTACGGCCACTGGAATTCAGCCTTCCTTTCCATGTGAATCCCTTCTCAGTCAGGAGATAGGGTACCAGGGAAAGCTGGTACAAACCTCTTGCCTACAGGCCAGGGCTCGGTTACTTCAACAACCCGCCTTCCACTTCAGGTTCCACCTCGGCAGAAACAGCCTTGAAAGACCCCAGTTTTAGAAACGGTCGAAGTGACCGTTTCCCTTAACGAGGAGCCTGGATCCTCCTATACTCAATATGGCACTTCTCACAAGCAGTTTCACTTTTTTTCCCTCCCCCCCCGCCTCCCATCGAGCTTTCAGGCTGGAGTGTTTCCAGTGTTTTATTTTTTTGTACGGTCATTATTTCCCACACAACTCCAAACCGGTACTGGCTTTGCGGCGAGATCCCCGCAACCCCGGGCAGCAAGTCCCCTCTCCATCCCCTGCCGGGTCTCCC
>NW_010229027.1:0-48449 GCF_000690775.1 Eurypyga helias
CCCTTCCATCCCGAGCGAGAGAGACTTCGCGCTGCGCGTGGGGCAGTACCGAGCTTGAATCTGCTGCTCCAGGTTGTGCTGCATCCTCATCCCCAGCTGGTCGAGCTGGTCCCACTGCTGCGCCAGCCCCACGGTGCTGTGCTCCGTGTACTTGTTGTCCAGGATGAGTGCCTCCTCCATGGCTGCTCCGAGGTCCTCAATCTTCTTCAGCTGGCTCCTCATGGCTCGGATCTCCTGGTGCTTGCGCTGTTCGGGGAGCGAAGAGGAGGAAAATCAAGGGATGCAAAAAACCCCCCGAAGAGTCCGAACGCAGGCTGGCAGGGCTACACGCTTCTTTTTCTGCTGGGATATAGGGATGTATCCTGGGATTCATAAAACAGCATCCAAAGCAACCGCCCCTTCAGGCACGGCACCGGAAAGCGGCGGGGCCTGCAACCCAGCTCTGGGGCAACCCCCCTCTTACTGGGAAAAGTCCGGTGCCCTCTGCCCTACCCCGCTCAGGTAAAGAGAAGGGCAACCACATCAGCGTGGGGTAATGGACACGTACACAGGTCATCCCAAAGGTCTCTCAAAACGCGCCACTAAGCTTTGCCACGCAATCGCGAGCATTTCCATCCCCATCCCACGTTCCCAGGTCACCAGCGGGGCGAGGCGCGTGCCGTAGGTGAGTGTCGCTTACTTTAGTAGCTTCCAGCTGTGATTCCAGTGTTCCAGATTCCTCCACCATACAAGACCTAAACGCAGAATGACAGTGAGAGAACGCACTCATCCCGTAAAAACGGCAGGTGGGGCTTGAAATTAACAGTCCTTCCTTGGACTCAAAAATCCTTACAGCAGAATTATTCTCCTGGCGGTAGTTAAACCTGGGTGGTGTGTTTTGGTTCAGGCCAACACCTCCACGGCTCATCCCATTCTTAGTTCTTGACAGAGTTAATTTCTAGCCCCATTGGAAAGGCAGCAGGACCAGCAGCCACACGTCATGCCAGATCCAAAGCACCCGCTTTCCGGGCCCTAAGGATGTTAGGCCCCCGGCGCGTTCCCACCCCGGTGCCCAGCACACACACGCACACACGAGCTCCGGGTGAGTCACGGCGGGGGAGGCTCTACCAGGCACAGGAGCTCTGCAGAGGGGTGTTACGTGGGGATAAACAGGGGAAAAAAGGCCTTGAAAACTACTGCTTTGGTTTAAGACCCATCTCGACGTGGCATAATGGCTGCAGAAAACCCTGGAGCTCTCCCACGCGGCAGTGGCTGGTGGCCAGCGGCCTTCCCTGCCCCACCGCTCCCCTCCTGCGCCCACAGGAGCCGAGGTGTAGCCCCTCCGCTCGGTCACTGCCGCCCTGAGCTCCGTGGCACACCGCAGCCCCCGCTGGGCGACGGTCTCCAACACCCACCTCGTATGGGCCGGCTACGGAACGTCTCTGGGTGCTGTTTGCCCTCCCCCCCGATCCTCAGCAACCTTTCAGCAGCAGTTTAAGAATCCCTCTCCCTCCAAGACAACTGTGAGCAGCCGACCGGAGCGCGGGCCGGGCGCTGGCCTCTCCCTTGTGGTGTTTTAGCTCCTAAAACTGAAGCTGCTCTGTCTCAGTCGCTAAACCCAGGGTTTCATCCCACTGACCTCTACCCTCCCACGCCCCTCTGAGCTTGCCGAGACGGGGTTTCAAGGCGGAAGCGCTCTGCAGCGACGCCAACGCGCCGGACACCTGGGCGTTTCTCCCCACGGGGTTAAGGCTCAGCTCCGTGCCCGGAACCCTGAGCAGGAAGCTGGGAACTGATGGTGGAAGGAGTCAAGGGGAAAACAAACCTCCAAGCATCTCTAAGCCGTGAAAGTTAGTTGGAAGGAAAGCAGCCTTGGAATTAAAGAGTGCATTTGAAAACCAAAGTGAGGTAAGAAAATGAGGAAAAAAAACCTTCCAGATAGATCATCCCCAACTTCATACTGATAGACACGAATGACACGACGATACGCTATGCTAGTCAAAGAAAAGAAACCAAGTGAATTCCAAAAAGGAAGAAAGACAGAGCAGAGGAAAGAACACACCCGAACACGGCGACGGCAGCGGAGCCACACGCCAAGCCAGCAGCGCTGTGCAGCCCACGAGCGAGCTCTGAGTGAAAGAAACCTACTGAAATGCTGGTTGCGCACACACAAACCATCTCGTTTTCGTCTAAGTCATAAAAAAGTGAGTCTCAGGGAGAGGAGTGAAGTCTGCTAACTCGTCTAGAGTCTCTAAAAGCGTTCTTCCCCCTTCCCTGCCCTAAGGAAACCTCCATCGCGCAGCAGCGGGCGCGCACACGGCCCGCTGAAGGGGAAGCGTTCGCAGGGCGGCTCTTCTCCGGATGCTTCTCCGCAGCTCTGCCTTCCCTCTCGCCTCTTCCAACCACATCTGGGTTGATCCCGCAGGACAAACCCTGCCTGGCCTATCAGCCGCCCCTGGGAACGCGTTCAGCAGCAGAGCTTGGCACGGTGATCTCCACCTCCGACCCTGCGGCTCAGCCAACGGCTCCGTCCTGGGTACCAGAGCTAATCTGTGGCTTCGGGAAATCCTTCCCGCAGGAGCGGAGGATTCAGCATCCGGTCCTGAGGAATCTGCTCGGTTCCACCGGGCTGTACAACAGAACTGGGGCACGTTACGCTTACCCAGCAGGAACGGCAGAACACAAGACGCCGGTTGTTGCAGAGCAAGTACGAAGCGCAGGTATCGGCGAAGACGCCCAGGTCGCAGAGGCCCCCGCACCCCGGCCGTGCACCGTCTGTTAGGGTGTTAGCTCACGTCTTTGCAAAGCTTCCATGGTGCTGCGGGGTTTTAATCCTGAAGAATCGGAAGCGGACAGGCACACTCGGCGGGTTCGGCGCTCCGAAGACAGTTAGGGATCTGGCTATTGCCTTTCCACCCCCTGACGAATGACCCGCACCCATCCTCCTTAGGAACTACTCCCACGGACACAAAGGGGACTTGAAACTGTCTGCAAATCCCGGGAAGGTTCGTGCTGGAAGGTTCTGGGTTCTGGCAGTAACGTAATCTCTGCGGGGCGGGTTCTGAAGCCGGCAAACAAACGGGCTGTTGACACCTGCTGCTACAGAGTCCCCAGTTATAGAATCACAGACTGGCCTGGGTTGGAAGGGACCTTAACACCCACCCAGTTCCAACCCCCCTGCCATGGGCAGGGACACCTTCCATAGACCAGGTTGCTCCAAGCCTCATCCAGCCTGGCCTTGAACACTTCCAGGGATGGGGCATCCACAGCTTCTCTGGGCAACCTGTTCCTGTGCTCCCCACCCTCTGCGGGAAGAACTTCATCCTGAGTTAGGATTTCAGTAAAGCCTCTTAGCCAGGATCTTCCCTCCTCCTTCTCACAGAAAACAGTCGGTGCTCGGAAGCTTTAATTGTCCCGAGAACAGTTATCATGGGAAAGCTTGTGTCACTAAGCAGGACACTGAATGCTGGGAAACTAGGAATGTCAGCTGTTTTCCAGAGGCAGACCAGCCTCTGTTCTCCCGTACCTCATCAGAGCGAGAGCCCTGGCTTGTGCGAGCCCGCAGAGAAAGCAAGAACGGCAGTTGGGGCTTCCACGGTGTATGCCAGTGGCTGCCCATTAACAATTTCCTAGCCCAAAGCAGAAGGAATGGTTATGTTTCTACCGGCTTATACTTAAATCTACTCCAAAACCTTGTTTCCTGTGTCTGTGCACTCAGCCACAGCTTGCTCTTTTCAAATAAAAGGGGTTTGAGCGCAGCTTTCGCGAGCAGCGTGACGCCGGAAGAAAACCCGCGGCCAGAGCAGAACACGTCACCACATTTGTAAAGATATAAAATTCCATACTAACCCATCTAGCAGGTAAGTCCTGTAGAGTGTGAAGGTCCAAACATCAGGCAGCAGGACAGAGACAAGACAGTAAGAGAGGGACAGAGATTTGGGTGGGAAGCAAACATCAAAAAGTTAAAAATCGGATTGATATTTCATTATTTCGTGAAGACACGTACAGAACTACTGGTAAACACAGAGAGACAGAGAATCACGGGATTGCAGGGACTCGCCTCCTCGTGAGCCACGACCGGAGCGCGTCAGAGGCGGCCAACAGCACTGCCTGCGCGCGGTTACCTCTTGTCTAGAGCCGTGCTCGTCCGCTGGCTGCAACACTCCAGCGTGAGGTGCATTCCTGAGGCAGCGGTTAAGGCCTGACCCCCTCTCCCTAGGCAAGGCTATTACCAGGCAGCACCCCGTGTCAGCGGTTACAAGAGCAGCTGCTCCCCACCCCCCGCTGCACCACAGACTGGGTCAGGAGCGACTGTGGAAGAGTGAAGTCCTGGGCAACTGGAATGACTGCAGGAAAACGAATTCAGAAGCAGAAACATTCTTACAGTCCGGTGCTTCAGGGCCTTCCACTTCCCTGTGGCTAACAGGGCCTCCCTCAAACCCCAACCACAGGACAGGAATGAATCCTGAAGAGCTGCTTTTCGGCAGGAGACATTTACGACTTCAAGAGGCCAGAGAGCTGTGGGCTGGATACAAACACGAGCGGAGGAGTTCTCTACGGGCGGCTCCCGGGAAGACAAACCGTACCTGGTCTCTTGAATCCACTGGTGGAAAGCATTAGCGTGCTGAGCAAATTCCTGGCGCAACTTGTCGTTTTCTTCCTGCCTTCGCTGTTCCTTCTGCAGCTCCAACTCGCGCTCCTGGGAAAGGAACAGAAGTAATTGCACACAGAGAAGTAACGTGATTGGCCCTGCAACAAAAGCTGAAACCTGAGCGCTGCACACCAGCGCAGTTCAGAAGCCCAAAACGAGACGGAGCGCTCAGGAAGCATCCCGACAAAAATCACTGAAGGTGACAACCCAGAACTCAAGACTCAAGAACTGGAACTGAACCAGCAGTTCCTTCACTGGACAGCACGGACGTCAAACCTATCGCGTAGCTGGGAAGCGAGGGGGACATCCTGTGCCGCAGACGGGAGACCACAGAGCCAACAACAGTGCCAGCACACAGCTAACGGCAATCTCTCTTTGCTCCCAGATTTTGAGACGCTCTGCGGCACAGTGACAAACTCTCGTACTCGTTATCTTGGAGGACAACTTCCAGGGAAGACCCAAAAGGTCTACGAAGAGTCCCTCTCACTTGCCTTAATAATCTTCTGGAGATTCCTCCAGGTTTCCTCAAGAGCCTCCATCGTAAACCAGGTGTACGGGTTGGAGGCCACACGGAAGCTCTTGATCTGGCGGTCGAGCTCTGCCAGCTGGTTGAAGTCAGCTTGGGCAGAACTGAGCGAAGAACGGAAAGCGTCGTGAGCTTCTCGCAGGGCTTTGATTTCCTCCAGCGAGTTGCAGCGCACGGGGTCTGTCAGATCCTCTTCAGCGTTCTCAAACCAGCTGTTGAAGGCAGACGCCTTCTTTGCGAAAGTCAGGAAGAGATCCTCAACCTTGAAGAGAGAAACCCAGCCGGTTCAGTTCCACCAGGCAGCAACGCAAACGCTCCGCGTGACTTAGCGGGAATCGCCCTGCCTCAGCCCTCCAGGAGCTCCACAATCACCAGCCGCCGACGAAAAAGCCACCCAAGCCGCAAGCGGCGAATGAGTTTTTCGAAGAGAACAATTAGATTTTTGTAGCCCCACGGTTTGGCCGCTCACCTTTCTGAAGTGCTCCTGAGCTTCCAAGAGTTTCTTTTTCCTGGCAGCAGAATTGGCAAGTAGCTGATTCCAGCGTTTCATCAAGGAAGCGTGCCGAGCCTCAATGGCCTTTGACTGGATATGTTTGGCTGCCAGCAGTTGGTCTTTCAGAGCAGTGATGTTTGCAATTCCCTCCTGCTGGAAAGCCTGAAGTCCAGCGTCAAAAGTTTCCTGTAACGTTAAGAATGAAAGGTTTTGGATTGTATTTTCATTTAACCATTCTGATATCCTGCATGAATTTCAAACATTTGCACCAGATTTTTGGGTATTCCAGAAGAGATCACCTCCTCTTCTCCCCACCGCGTGCAGGGTGGCAGCGTTAGCACTAACCTGTTTGGTGAGTAGGGTCTGCACGGACGAGAGGTCGCGTCCGTAATCGTCCGTCTTCAGGCTGTTCTCCTTCTCACCTGGAAAATGAAATAAATTCAGTAAAAACGTCAGCCTCTGCCCCAAATGTTCCCTCTGTGCCAGAGCAGGTTACCCCAAAAGCACCGTGGACTGCTGTGGGTTTAGGGCTGTCTGTTACAACAGGAGGCGAGAAGCTACCTGGGAGCTTTGAAACAAAGGAGCATTTCGGTTTCTTTGGGACAGGGTGCTGTGCCTGAGCTCCGGAACAGAACGTACCTATCCAGGACTCCACCACATCTGCTTTCCAGTTGAACTGGAGGAAGGCGGAGTTCTCATCCAATTTGGCTTTCCTCTGAGCTGCTGCCTTCTCCAGATCTGATACCTTGCCTTTGAGCCCCTTCACCTTGGCAGTAATATTGTCTTCGTGGTGGTTGTTCTACAGGACAGGAGACAAAACATGCACACCACGTGATCTGCTGGGCCCACAAGGAAGCTGGGGGGGCTTTTTACAAGGGCCTGTAGTGACAGGACAAGGGGTAACGGGTTTAAATTGAAAGTGGGGAGGTTTAGATTGGATATCAGGAAGAAATCTGTCCCGGAGAGGGTGGGGAGCACTGGGACAGGTTGCCCAGAGAAGCTGTGGATGCCCCATCCCTGGAAGTGTCCAAGGCCAGGCTGGATGAGGCTTGGAGCAACCTGGTCTGGTGGAAGGTGTCCCTGCCCATGGCAGGGGGGTTGGAACTAGATGATCTTTAAGGTCCCTTCCAACCCAAACCATTCCATGATTCTATGATCTCAAGGTCCTCTGAGGCACCCCGTGAGCTGGCGACAGGGACTGCAGCTGAAAGATTCTGCTCTGGACACACAAGAAGCAGCTCTGCAAGCAGGTGACACCAGCCGCTCGTTCAGCTGCAAGGAAGGAGCAAGAGCTCTTCCCAAAGGGATGCCAAGTCAGTCTTCAGAGAAGAGCAAGTCTGCTCTGACAGGAAAACGTTCTGCATAGCCTCAGAAGGTTTGGGGTTTTACCGGTTTCTCTTTACCTTTTTAATGAGATCCTCCCCGTTAGCACAAACATCGTTCACTCTGTCTTTGTGGACAGTAAAATCGGTCTCAAACGCCTCGTGCTTTTTCAGCAAACCCTGCAAACACGAAACAGTCCCTTTTTAAAACAACCTCTCATCACTTAGTAAAAACCAAAAAACCCCCTGAAAAGAATTTATTGTTCTAAAGCAGCTCGCAAACTTTTCCTGACAAAGCCCAGTCATCCTGGCTGTTAGCAGCACTGGCTGTTTTGCCGTGGACAGGAGGAGTCCGGTACTTCCGACGTAACTCCAGCCCTTCGGGTTAACCAGGGCTGCCCATCAGAGGTCAGGAGATGCGAAGCTCCACCAAACTGCAAGTCATTTCTACAGGCAATAACATACCTGGGATGCTTTTAGAGAATGAATTTGTGGTTTGTAAGGTGAGCCTTCAAAAGGAACCAACAATAACCTCCAAGCTGGAGAGACGGTTAAAGAAGAGGTTCGTTAAGGTCTAACCAGCAATAATGCAAGCGGAACGACAGCGAGCTGACAGCTTCCTCCATACCTGGATAGCAGCAAGGGTATCCCCATAATCCTCGCTGGCTACCAGTGTCATTTTCTCATTGATCCAGGCTTCTTCTTCCTCAACGTTGGCTACAAACTGCTGGTACTCCAGGGACTCCTCTAGACGCTGACCCCTGTATGGGAAAAGGGAACGCTGCTCAGTGTTGCTTCACGGCTTTTAGATCCCAGATGTGGAAACAAACGCCGGCAGCAGCAAACCCAAGAACGCAGAGACCGAACCCTGAACACGGAACCGCTGGCTCTTCGCTTCGGCAAAGCCTGGCAGACTGCAAAGCCTACAGCTCCATGAGCTCACGACGAACCAGTGAGCCAGCGACAGCCACAAAGCCTGCAGCCAGCGAAGGACTAAGATGAACCATTTGCTCCCAGCAACTTCTCTTCAGGAAAACATCCCGGCAGCGGATTAAAGGCAGTTACTTCACGTCTGTCGTTTCCAACCGCTACAAGAGAAGGCTAGAAGACTCACATCATAACAAAAACTCTTCTCAACAGTCTCGGGTCTGTCATCAGTGACAGGAGCCATTACATCACATCGCTGACTAACGACCCATACCATAATCCCGTCACTACGTGTCCACGGACTGTTTTAACTAACACTGAATTTCACAAAACATCTCACATACCTAGCAGCTGCCAGCTGCTTTAACTCTTTCCAGTGATCCACGAACTGAGCCAGTCTCTGCTGTATCTCCTCCTTTCCAATTGTGTTGTCATCTGAAAGCTTCTTACCGGTGTCCAGAACGCCCTGCAAAGCGGAGAAACAGGCAGTTACCGGAGCGTCGCTTGCTCCCTTCTTCCGCGCTCCCTCTGGGTCACAGCAAAACTCTTTCTGGCTCTTGTACGTGCCACAGGCGAAGGAGGGGCGTTTACCTGGATAGCAGGTTCATGGGCAGCTAATTCTGCTTCTAAGCGCTTGTGTTTCTTCCTAAGGTTCTGCACACCCGTTAGGTCTCTGCCGTAGTCCTCGGAGCTAACCAACAGTTTCTTCTCTCTAGATTCAAGAGAGAAAGAGAACGTTTGAAAGTTACTTCTATAGGTCAAACCTGACAAAACCAGCCCCAAACCACTGCCAATAAGGAAACGCCGTTCACAGCACAGGAATCTTGGATGTGAAAAATTACTGAATGAATTACTACAACGGGCTAGAACCTCAGACTGCTAAAGTAAGGTGTGAATTTATGCTACGGGCTTTCCCAAAAAGACAAGATTCAAATCTCAGTTATCTGCTCCAGGTCTAAACAGCATCGCTCTTTCCAGTGCGGAGCTTTCCTTACAGGACTTGACCAAAGCAAACTGGAGGGAAGAAGCCACCCCCAGTGCTGAAGCCAATTCTGAATGTAGTTTTCCCTGAAAGGGGGGCAAAGGTGATTTCTTGTGGAGAAGGCAAGTTATAAAACCACACTACAGGCCATGGATGTTGCTGGCAAGCTGGCAATCAGCAATGCCCCCAAACCAGAGCCTTAAACTTCACGATACACACTTGATCCAAGACTCCTCGTCATCCATATCACGGAAAAACTGATGCAAACGGTGGGACTCGTTCAGCTTGGCTCGGCGGGCAGCTGCCATGCTCTTAATCCTCTGAAAGCGTCCGTTAATGGTCTCGCGTTTATCCTTTACTTGGGACGTATCGAAAGCACTGCTGGTCATCAGACTGTCAGCCTGACTGTTCAGGTCCTTCAGACGATCCTGGGAACGGGGGTGGAAAAGCGTGTGAACTGCTTGGATCTCGTTTCTGTGTTTGCTACATCAGTATAAAAATCATAATCTGCTGGGCAGAGTCACAGTTTTTACTCAGAAAACGTGTTGCTGCCGGTCCAGAGCGTGGCACGTATTGAGCTGGCTGATGACTATGCTTCATCTTCCATAAGTACAAGAGAAAGCAATACCTCATGAGCAGATATATCCGCTTCCAGTAACTGGTGTTTCTTCAGAAGGTTGTTAACTGACGCCAGGTCCTTCCCGTAGTCTTCAGATGCCAACAAAGCCTCCACCTGGGGGTGGGGAAGGAAAAAGGGGTTGGAGAACGAGTTGTGTTTTCACAAAACCCCTCGAAATGATAACACCTTTAGAACTGTGCAAGTTAACGCTCTTCATGTTCTACATTGTGGATAAACCTTTGCCTCATCACCTGTTTAATTCCTAACAGTCTATGCAAAAACGCTTTTTCTTACCTTAGTGTTTATAAACAATAAACCAGCCTCAATATTTTTAATCATAGTAAAGATTTTTCAAAACAAATCCAGGCTTGCTCAGAGGTGGGCAACATGGAACACCAGCAAAGGGAGCGCAAAATTAGAAGAACAAGTCCTGCAAGTAAATAACCCCAATCCCAGTTACCTCTGAAAGCCAGAAATCAAAGTCCTTGATTCCAGTATTGAAGTTCTGTTGCTTATTAGCTTCCTTCAGTTTCTGACTCTTCTCTGCCGATTTCTGCACCAGGAATTGCCACTGGTCAGCCAGGGCAGCAAGGCGCGCCTGTTAGAAAGGGGAAAAGTCAAACGCTGCAAACTAAAGCCTTGAGTTCTGATAAATGCAAAACCAGAACATGGTGCAGGCTTGGCTGTTGGTTCCAGACATGATCCAAACACTTGGCAACGCACAACCGAAGCCAATCTCGTAAGGCTCGTGGTACCCACCTTCACAGCATCCTCGCTGCCAGCACAGGCTCCTCTTTCAATCAGCGAGTTCCCCATATCAATGACTCCGCGGATCCGGTCTGCGTTGGCATGGAGCTCGGCTTCAAAGGCCTGGTGTTTCTGGTGTTTGCTCTGAACAGGACAAAACCCAACGCGTTAGGGACTGGACACGGGCTCCCGCATTGTTCTCATGGGCTGAGAGGGCGGCACCAGCACCGGCCGCATAGGTAAGAAGTTTGGTTACAGCCTGACCTAGAGAAGTTCTCTCTCAGCAACACCGCTGACTGCTCACGCCAACAGCAGCGCTCAGCAGCGCGAGTAACCGCCAAGCTTGGACCTGGCAGAGCGGTCACCGAGCCCGCACGTAACACACGGGCGATGTCATCCGCGGCGTGCGGACGCCCATGCAGCGTTCCTTGCGGCAAGCTCAGCTGTTACTCAAAGCTTCCTCGTTCTCAACGCCGCCACCTTCGAAAAGCAGCGGCCGTACGACCCCTCAGCGGAAGCACAGACGCTCATCCTTCCCACTCCTACAGTGACTGCACAAATTTCTATCCCCCTTCCTAATCTCTAGGTCATCAAGAGAAATCACTGCCGCAGCCCATCTGCTTTCTGCAGTTTGGTATCAGTCAGATGCAGCCACGCTGCATAGCAAAATAATGAATTAACAAAAACCTCTCAAAATAACCGAATTACTTGTTAACAGTTTTTCTCTGCTGAGAGAGAGCACCATGAGAACAACAGGAGCCTTGGTGTGGGAAGCGTGGGGTTCTCTCTCGTACGCCCGTGACCCATCCACCCACCCGGAGGGTAACGGTAGCGCAAAACCCACAAGAGAGCGTTTACAGGCGTTAACGGGAATGCTAGTGACGTGGGTACACAACACCCTGAGAATGGAATGAAAGGAAACGTTAGACTGAAAACAGGAGATGGGAGACACTGTAGCGCCGGCATGAGAAATTCTGCATGAACTGCGTCATTCCGGGAACTGTTCCTCCCGGTGCCGAGATCGCACAAACCTCCTTCAAAGCCAGATTGGCCAACACGTACAGTCTAATTTAAAAGCTGCCAATTGCTTATCTCCATGTAATTGCCATGACAACAAATCCCAGACATGACTTTTTAGTTTAATAAGAATCCTAGGGTTTTCAACTAGAAAAAAAACCCCAAAACCTAAAAATTTAACGTACCATGGCCTGAAGTGACAAGCAAGGACCCTTTGCTGTCTTACTGTCATTAGCTTCCCCTTTCTTTGTTCTGTCTCCTTCCACATATCCCCATTTTACTCCGCTGCTTGGATTCTCACAAGTCCTGTCAGCTTACCAGCCCGTGCATCTCTTTTCCTGGAGTATTCCCTCTGTATTATTCCCTCCCATCCTGCTGCTATTGCAAGAACTAAGCCATCTAGGCCTCTCATTTTATGGAATCCTCCATCTGCAGTACGTGACTCCACAATCTCGCAGCCCGGGCACTGTGTGTTCATCACCACCACCGAAGAGCCGGGCAGGAGGATGACAGGCCCAATAACCACATTTTGGAAAAAAGGACAGAAGCTGTTTTCCTAACTCCCCCAAATCCCCCCTCAAACTACCTCACTAACGCACCACAAATTAAACAGATCATGCAGAACACCTGCAAAACGAATGCATAAAGAAATGATGCTGAGTAGGCATGAACAAAAAAAAGCCACAGCCGTTACCCGAAGGCCGTTAGCTGCACTGGGATGTAGGCCAAGAACGAGCAGCAAACAGAGCGACTGCATGAACGGAGGGATGGAGCCACAGAGCGCGACCAGACCTCGTGCTCACACAGAAGCTATACAGAGAAAATGTCACGTACCAGGGCTAGTCCAAACTACTTACCAGCAGTTTGGAAAGCTACAAAACAGATTGAGAGAAGCAGTTCAGTGCATTCGTACGACTTCGTAAACCACAGTGCAACATAAGAGGTAACTTCAATTAATTATTCCTTAAGACTGAAAAACGAGACTTCACATTTTAGAGCGTAAGACACAGATGAGACCCAAGAACTCCATCTCCTTATTTTATTATCTAGGAGAAAGAACAACTACTCAGGGGTTTCTTCAGTAAATTTTCTGCTGCAGATACCACATATCTTATTAATTATATGCATCAATAATTACCAAGAGAGTTCTATTCTGGGTCTCCTTTCATGCATAATGTAACTTCCATTTTCTCCCTGTTCAAGGCAGAACGTGCTCAACTGCCGTGTTATTCTGCTGTCCCTGAACAAGGCCTCCTGAGCGTATTTCTGTTGAACCAGAGTGTGCTGTGCCAAGTTCCAGATCTGACTCTGATTTTTTGAGCTGAACATCACATTCACCTGGATATTCGTGGGATCCTTATACGACTCATCACTCGCAGTTTGGAGCTTTTCACTGATCCAGGCTTCTATTTCATCCACGTCCCGACTGAACTGCTGGAGTGTCTGAGATTCTCCCAGCTTCGACCTCTTCTCAATCATCTGCGCTTTCAGACGCAGCCACCTGTAAGCAGGTAAACACATACCTCGAATGAGAGACTGGGACTGCGCGTGACATCACCTTCAACGGCTACAAAACGCTGCCTGAGAGCATTGGCTCTCAGTCAGCACCTGCAGCCCACCTCGGGGGCAATACCGACCTGTCCAGAACCTCGTTGCGTCTGTTCGCGATGACTCCCTTGGCGTAATGGTCAGCAGAGATCAGCTGGTCGGCGAAAGACTGCAGGACAGCGATTTTCTCCTCCTGTCAAGAAGAAAAGTCAAGAATTACGACGGTGTTTCCTTGAAGTCAAGTGATGAGCAGGGTCTGGAACGGAACAAGACTTTTCTTCCTGCTTTAAATACACCAAATGGTAAACGTGACTGTGTGAAGAAAGTCAACCTTTACAGGACCGCGGGTTCAACTTCAGAACATCTTTCCCCTGTGGCATTTGGGGAAAAAAGGTATCTTTTGGAGTTTAAGCTACAGCAGTATCATTTCTCAAGAGAAGTAGGCAGCTTTCTGTTATAAGAAACTGAAAATATACCTTTTTCTGTTATAAAAGAAGGAAAAAAAACCCCATTTCAAATCAGCAAGAGATTTACAGCAAACTGGCCGCTGTTCCTGGCTGTTTGTAGGCAGTGACATACATCCCCATCCGCATCAGCCGCTTCCAAACTTTCCCCACGGATCCCAAACGGCCTAACTTTTAAGAACAGAACTTTAGAAGCCGTACATGGCATTAAATTCTTTGGCTAATGATCTGCGGAAGGAAAAACTGAACTGCTTTCCCCTCACTTCAGCTACACTCACCTGGACATTGATCGCCTTATCAAAATCTTCGTGTTTCTTGATGAGGGCCTCCACACTGTCTAAAGAATCTCCTTTATCTTCGGTATTTAGGAAAGCCTCTCGGGCAGCCATCCAGTTTTCAGCTTGTTCGCAGTCCCGATGAAACAGCTAGGGGAAAAAAAAAACCCAAGCATAAGAAAGACAGGCCAAGAGCACAGCTCATCACTACCAAAGAACAAACTGTCTCATGAAAAAAGGAATTCTTTTTCCTTTCCAAAACGCAGCAGAGTACCTGTAGTTCTAGGCACTGGTCCAGCATCATTCTCCGCTGGACCCAGGCCTTCTCAAGGTCTGTCCGTTCTTGCTCTAGAATATCCAGCTTCTCCTTGATCTCTGGGCTGGCATAATGTCCATGAGCCAGAAGCTGTTGTCCAAACTGTTCAAACGCCTGGAAAGTGCCAGCCCTCGCATCTATTTCAGTGCGGTGCTCCTGCGAGGTACAGAGAACGAGTTACTGGACAGGCAGCAGAGCTGGAACTGATCTGGTTTTGGAACTCTAAATGGGAAGCGTCAGAAAAAGAAACACTTGATGTTTATGGTATGCACTTAGCACCTTTCACATACCTGATGCCTTTCCAGTAAAGCTTCAGCTCCAGTCACATCCTTTGCAAGCTCGTCTGAGGAGACCAGGCCCCGGATTCCATTGATCCACGACATAAGGTCCCTGTGAACACACATCAATAGAGGATTTTTCCCTCCCTGCATTGAAATAAGTCAGAACAGGAAAAACAGTCCTTTTCTGAACCTTCCCCACAAATATCCCTGTGGCACAAGAAGGCACATACACTTCACCAATACCACACCAGACAGATGAACTGGGAGGGTGGAAATAGGATCTTTACCTGAAGTCACTGAGGAAACGCTGCAGGTCATGAGAGTCTCCAAGCTTCTCTTTGCGCTGGTCAGCACGTTTTCCCAGACTATTCCAAGCCTGATTCAATTCAGTACATTTTTCCTGGAGATCTTCAGCAGATTCTGGATGTGACTGGATCAGACGCTGGGCAGTTTCGCCAAGAGAATTCACCTAGAATTAGGGAAAGGGAAATAAACACAATGAAGACAAAGAGTCATTTCTCTAGTTCAATCATTTCTGCTTTTGGTTTTGTCCTCCCCACAACCTCACCTTGTCTCCAAGAGCTGCCAGGTCTCTCTCAAAGCCTTCGTGTTTGCGCTGCAGAGCCTGCACACTGGCCAAGTCATGTCCGTAGTTGTCTGTATTTAATGCTTGATTCTTCTCCTCTATCCACTCCTTTGTCTCATCAGCATCTCTGGTTTGGAAGGCAAAACGAGAATGAAAACAGAGGCCACCCGAGGATCTCCGTCACCCAGCAGGCCGCCGATTTCCAGAGAACGCAGTTGATAGCTCTACTCAATTATTCCCAAGATGACACAAATGCACTTGTGACACGCAAAATAGGAGCGTGTCCAGACCTCCCAAGCCCACTGCAATTCCATGATTTCATGTTAACAAGTCTTTCTAGGAAGAATGTAAAGAATTCTTGTTGGACCACTGGTGGTCTGACTTCCACTGAATGAGCTGGGGGCTGAAATATGGTGGGTTTAGGATAGGTCCCACTGCATTTGAGAACTCGCATGGACAAAGTGTTTTCCTGAATTAAGACCAAACACGATACAATCCCCTCACCTGTGGAATCTCTGGACTTCGTGGGCACTGCCCAGCAGCTGGCTTCGCTCCTCTGCGAGCTGCTGCAGGGATCTCCAGCGTTCATTCAGTTCCTGCAAAATGAATGGAAAACCCCCACGGGTACTGCAGATCGGAGTTGCACAGCACCTCTGTCTACACCAGAAACGCTCGCGCTGGACTCACTGAAGCTCTGCGATGTCAAACAGAGAACTTCAGCAGCAAGTAACACTGTTTGCTACGCTTCTCCATGCCTTCTTCCTCCTGCTGGCACTTGCAAGAACGCCAACAACCCCTTCTTCATCTCCATCCTTGTATCATTCTTCATCACATAAATATTTCAGGGGTCTACTGGGAACACCGACAGCAGTGCTAGAAGATTTCCTGACAGCCACGCTTCTTTCTTTTACGGTACATAAACCTCACCAGGCATCAGTAAGATGAAAAGGTCAAGACTGACCTTTCGCTACCGGTGAAGGTTACTATATTCTGCTTAATTCCACAAGAATGCACAAATTCAAGTAGCCCAGTTAAATAAAATCATGTTCAGGGTTTCTCCTGAGACTTGAAAGCAATTGATTTTATGTATATAAGAAGATATGGTTGTACCCTGAGAAGCAAACGCTGTAGGTGGCAGTACTTCTTTCAGCAGATTGTTTCAGAAGGGTTTACAAAGAGTAATGAAATCCAAAGACTATGGAAAGGGAGGGCAAAAAACGTTCTCAGCTTTTAACTTGGCTCAGAAATGGTTGTCTTATTACCTTGATTGAGTTAAAGGTTGCCACTGTGTGTACCATCAGACGTGCGGACTGTATGAAAAGGCAGAAATAAAATGTAGCATTAAAGTCAACTCTAACCAATCGGAGACAAAACCAGACTGAAAAAATCCCTTAATATCCCTAACAATTTGTCCCAGGTCAAAAGCAGATTTTGTAAACTATAACTCTACCACCTTGCAGGAAGAAAGAAATGCCCTAGGTTTTAAAGGTTTCATGGAAACTGCTGAATAGTCTTTACGTGCTACTACAGAACAGCGTTAGGATGAACGATCAATGCGAGTGAATCACCCAAGCACCTAAGAACACCTGAGCTATTACAGATCAGAGTAGGAGTAGCTGGAAATCTGCAAGTGAGCGCTGTCATGTTAGTGTAAATTGGAACAAACAGTACAGTCTTAAGGACAGAAAAGAGAAAACTTAAAGTCAACCTTCAATAAGTGAAATGATAAAAAACCCCAGGCTGCTAGTCAGGGGAACAGGGGAAAAAAAATAATCAGTAAACGGTTGAGTTTTTGGTAAAATCAGCTTAGCAGTTAATTCAAGTATTTCTAGAGCATCATCAGAATTGGTGGAGTCCTAGAAAAACGACAACCGATCCCCTCCAACACACCATCTACTCCGACGGTGACAGAGTACTTGCAAACTTCATGCCTTTGCAGATATGCCCAGAGAGGGGCTTCTGGTTTGCCAAGTTACTACGAGACGCTTCCGAGTCACCACACTTATGTACAGTCTGCGCCAAAAGCCACGAACCACCAGTTCTCGCTGACACGGCTGCGGTTCCTACACTGCCGCCAAAATACCAGTTACACGTTTTGCCCACAGTCACACAACGTACGAGCAGCTTTACGCTTAGGAGGGGGATGTACCAAAGGTGGGAATGCAATACCAGAGAAAAGCACCATGTCAGGTGACGTCAAAAATATTCCAGATGTTTCTGTGTATCAGCAGCTGGCAGCTACGCCACTAATGGATGGAGAAGGGCTGCTTCTAGAAAAGCATTATGCTTTTCAGGTGATGTCAAAAATATTCCAGATGTTTCTGTGTATCAGCAGCTGGCAGCTACGCCACTAATGGATGGAGAAGGGCTGCTTCTAAGTACTGTAGGAAACGAGCTAGAGATGAGCAACGGTGCTGCTCCACACATACAACATACTCCTACAGGAACACTGCCATCTACGGCTCTGACTTCCAGGGATAAAACACTTCTTTCTACTCGCTACATTAAGAAAGGACTCCTGCTAAGTGAACAGGGACTATTTTCCATCTAGAGGCCATGGGATACCTAAAAACATCGGTGTAAAAACTAGAGTCAGTCTTATAGTGCAAGTTCAAAACAAAACGGGTGTTTCGCAGCAGCACTACACGGACTGTCGGCAATTTCTGTGGCTACAGCAATTCTCCTGGAAAGCTCTCAGCTACTCTCCTAACCATACCTGCACAGCGGGAGCTGACACAGACACTGGATTGTGCCTAGACGGGTTTGTTTTTAAAGCCAAGAGAAGTGCCTGTGTGACATCTTTATACACGGATGGGTTTGTTTTGTCACAAGAGAAGCGCCTGTGTGACATCTTTATACACGGAGAGAATCTGTATGCCAGCACAGGAAGGTGTGCTCCTGCTGACTGCTCAGCACGCTTCTCTAACACCCTGGCTGAAGCAAACAAGCAAAGCCAAATGAATGTCACTAACCCTAAATCAATCCAAATTCACACACTTGTGACACCATTAAAGTCACTTTGTCAACAGCAAAAAAAAGAAAAAAAGATGGGGGAATAAAGAAAACAAAGTAAAAAAGGCACATGAGAAGGTGCATGGTCTAAAAAAAGATGATGCGCTGCAGTTTTTGTTTGCTACGAAGCAATGACACCTACCTTCCACGGAGAGGCTGTCTTAGAATCAGTTTCATCCTGTTTGGAAACAGGAAGAGAGAGCTGTAAGTAGGAAGCAAAACCTAAAACTATCAGAATAAAACTGCAGATGTCTGAACATTCTCCATGTTCAACCTTAACAGCATAAATCAGTTTTTACAGGGAAGGATTTCCATCATTTCAGGTCATCCTCCTCTGCTTTGATTTGTGATGTGGGGTAAGACACTCAGGAAATAAAGGATCAAAAGGAAGATAATGTTTTTTTGGCTATTCAAAGTCTTTTTTTTAGTTCCTTCATGGAACTGAACCACAATTATGGCTGAACTCGTACTCGTACATCCCAAACCAGTGAGAGTTGCTATGATGGAAATTAACACTTACCTTGGGCATCATACCATAGACTTCCTGCAAAGGAAGGACACACAGAAACAACGGTTATTTTCTAATAGAAAGTTAGTTTTCCCTGTTTTTGAGTAAAGAAGATAGCAGATACGCTTCTGTCCTCCTTCCCCAGGCAGGTTACTAGCACGTCACTGAGCCAAACTGCGCTCACACAACCTCAACGCGTAGCGGAAGCGGGAGCTGGACTGCTCAACCGTCTACTGCAACACGTCGTATTAGAGCTCAGAAAATAAACAAGCTGCTCCATACTCTGTCGGTACCATGCAGGATTATTTACAGAAATAGCACCAGTATGTGAAAAACTGGCAAAAAATAGGTGTGTTACTAAAAAAAAAAACAAAACCAAAAACCCCAAAAACCCCACAACGCCCCTCCACTGTAGGCTGAACTCTATCTTATTTCTCTTTTCCCACAGCATTCCTCACCTTTTTTCCTGCAGAGAAATAAAGGCTGCAATTTCAAATTTATACGAAACAAAAGCTAACACACGGATTCACCACGTATCTCTTTTAGTATCATTTTAAGGACGTCCCATTTCCAAAAAAAAACAAGAGAAAAGGAAAAAGCTCTAGATGGTGCAATCTGCGGGATGTAAAACACCCCCTGTACAGGGTACCCTTGTAATGGCCACACACCAGAAGAGGCACCAAGTATCCCTGGTTAGAATTCCAGTATTACTGGAGCAGGGAGCAAAAAAGGATGGCCAGCATCTTGCTAGGACACACAAAGCAGAAGACAGCAGAGAAGAGACAGGAAGAAAGTCTTTTGCTTCTCAAGAGGATTAGACTAAGCCAGGTAAAAAAAGAAGTGGACCTGTTGCTGTACTGCTTGAACTTCATCCGCCATCAACCCTTCCGACTCCAGGTCGTTGGCCACCTTGTTTATGTCCTTCAGGCGCGACTCATTGGCTTTTAAATCCTGCGCAGAACGGGAGAATATCACAGCGTTACCGTTCACGCAAGCAAAACAACGTGGATCGAGCTGGCGCTCCAGTGGTGCCGAGAAGAGCACGGACTATAAACAGTGGGAATTCAGCTCATTTGACCCTGAGGGGTACCTGTGAACACAGGGGACACAGGGAGTCCGTGCCAAGAAACCCCGGCTGCCAACGCCGAGTGGCAACGCATTAAAGACACGCACCCGCAGAGTTTTCCATGCACAAAGTTAATCAACAATCAGGGCATTTCAGTGCTCAGCATCTCACCAAAGAGGTCAGAATAAATGGATCTGCCCAAGCAATTCTTTCACACCTCACGCAAAGAAAAATCATTATTAACTTGTACTACAAACACTGGGAGAAAAAACCCCAAAACTGAAAGGCTACCGGCATTCTGAAGCTGAGGATTATTTTTTCTTATCTAGGGAAAACACTCTACAAATAGAAACTAGGGCTGGAACTAGGTGATCTTTAAGGTCCCTTCCAACGCAAACCATCATATGATTCTATGGTAAAATATATTTCAACAAAAAGGGACGGCTTAAGTAAAGGTTGTGCTGTACACAAAGGGGAATTCCTGCAAAGCTGGGCGGGTTTTGGGTCTGAATGCGCTGAAACAGAGTGTCGGCTCTCTGGGAGCTGGGAAGCATGCAGCAACCTGAGACCGAAGACTTCCAAATGTGGGATTCTCTCTATCCTCACACAACAAAATGTTTAAAAAAAGGCTTCTATACCTTTTTATTTCCAATCAAAGCTAAGTTCCCTTCTCAACTATGAAAAATCATCGCAGAGAGTTAACTGGGGAGAGACCAAAACCAAACACACACATGATGGCAGCATTACAACTTACCTTCTGAAAATCATCAAATTTCTTCTGCAGCACCTCCACCTGCTCCAGATCAGCACCCACTTCCTCACTGGTGAGCGCAGCTTCCTTCTCGTTGATCCACTGCTGCAGCTCGTTAGCTTCACGGAAAAGCATGAATTTTTTGCAGCTTTTTTCTAGCATGCCTTTGCGTTTTTCTCCCAGCTCAAGGAGAGAGTGATACCTGGAACAAGCAGAAAGGAGAGCAGGGGGCAGTCAGACTGAAGTGAGCCGAGCCTCAGTTTTACCAAGCACTGGTATCACCAAGGGTGTGGGAAATCCCTGCGCTCTACACGCTGTTCTTCTACGGAACCACCTACTTGTCCGTGATCAGGTAAATGGAAACTGCACATGTTTCTCCTCCGTGTGGAGACGCACCCCAGAACAAGACCTCCCACAGGCAACGCTTCACCGGGCAAAAGCAAACCCGAATCACAGCTTAGGTCAGGGTAGGCCCTTAAGCTACAGCAGCACTGAGCGCAGGAATAACTCCAGTGGGTCTCACTTTCTGGGAAGTGTTTTCCTACAGTACCTCAAAAGTTTGCCATCAGATTATTAAAACCTACTAGCCTGCAGCTATTGGACGTGAGTGTCTTATCCAGCCATTATTCAGCGCAAAATCTGCTAAATGTTTAAAAATAGGTGTTATTTCTTTAATAACACAACTATATTCACCTGAGAAATCCCTGAAATTCATTTCACATACACTGTTTATGTATCTGTGGAATTCCCAGCAGTATCAGTGAAATTACTCCTCATTTCCATTAGAATAAACGCAAAGCAAAACCTCTACATGTTTAAATCTGTTTGAACGGGCAGATAAACCTCAAAAGAGCAGTCATGTACCTAAAACCACAAGAAAACTGGTGTCTCTTATTTGATTCCTGGTAACCAACTACACGCAGATGATCCTCCAATAACTTTCCCAAGCCACTGCTGGGAAAAAGCCAAGGGAAGTTTTACAGTCATGGATACAGAATCACAGATCTCTTTAGCAACGCATAATGACTGTTTTTAAAGACCCTGCATTCAGAAAAGCCTAACACCCATTCTTACTGTCACCCTATTTTAAACCTTCTGGAAGAGGAGGTATTCCAGCTGCCTCTGGATGGGGTTTTTATATCCTGAACCAGGTTGCACACTGGTCTACGACAGTCACCACCAGCAGCAACTGTCATCGTTAAGGCACAAGGACATCCATCCCGATGTTATTAAATAACCAAGACACTGCTGAGGCACTGCAGGGTCCTCAAATGGGGAAAGAGCAGCCTGAGAGCCTTTCCATTTCCCATGTGCAAGCACACAGGCAGATACTGAGCAATTACACCTCCAACCTGGAAGAGTCCAACGAAGCAGCATTTTCCTAACCACTAACTCAGCTTCTGTTGAAGAAAACCCTCGATACCCTGGGCTGTAATGTCTACACGTCAAACTGGTAACTCTCCTTCCACGGAGGCAGAGACTGTGGTTTGTGTCTGTCCTGGTTTAGGGCTGGAGAGGAAAGAACTGAGAATCTTTCATATTAGGTCTGAGTTGAAACTTTCTGCCCTGACTCGGCCGAGCTCCCGCGTGCAGGCCAACGCTGTTCTGCAGGTGCTTGCCTCAGCACACAGGTTTAGGTATTGAATACTTGTGAGGCTCACAGAGGATTCTGGAGCAAAGTTCCTTTAGAAGCAGACCTTCCCTCAAAGCTGCTTTGCAACACTTCAGAGATTAACATAGTACTTTCATTTTTGAGTCTCAAGAAACACGTTCCCTGTGAAAACAAAGCCAATGGACACCAGTGCTTCGGATCTCCCAGCAACTTCCACGACCGTAACGCCAACTTGGTGGTTTTTTCCAGGAAACACGAAGACAAGTTTGAAAATTAAGTTTGTGTTACACTAAAACCCAATCATCCTGTATAAATAAACGAATGCTTTTTGACTCCCCAGCAGGAACGTGACTTTATACGATAAGCTATGATAACGCCACCCCTCAAGCTCCAAGACATTCATTTGTGATGCAGTACTCGTATTGCACGTTTCACGTGTGTCTTTAGACAAACAAGCCAGTTGCTACCTGCACCTCAGAAAATCCAGGAGCTGCTCTTTACAGGAAACAGTCCTCGTCTCCCCCAGGGCCTCACTCGGTAAGTACAATCAGCGTAACAGAATGTGACGTCACCGACCCGTTTAGCAGCGCAGAGGTGACACAAGATAAGCAGCTGGCTGGCCGTAAAGACCACGTGAAACACACCCCATGACGCTCATCTACGCTAAAATAATTCACGTGGCAGAAATAGCTTCCTTCGTGTCTCTTTGGAGCAGCTTTCCCAAAGAAAGAAACAAAGGGAGAACGAGCAGGGACAGGACGGAGACAGCGTGGTTTAGAAAGGGCTAATCCTACTCACAGTTCTTCGACCTGTTTCATACGCAGAGATACACTGCCGACTTCCTTAGTTATGAGAGTCCTGCACAGACAGAGGGAGCACAGCAAATGCATGCAAAAAATTAGTCAGATTAACACAAATAATGAAAGCAGCAGCTCCATCCGTGGGTTGGCTGTGGTAGGAGATGGTTTAGGGTTCACATGGAAATGCAGAAAATCGGGTGTCATTCGGAAGCAAACAAAGCAAATCGGACCAGCACAGTTCCCGTGAGGAAAGCTCAGCGGGACAGTTGAGCTCTCTCCCTACGGTCCCCTCGTTTCCTGAGCAGCGTGCCATGTATGCTAACGGCAGTCCCCCCCCTCCTTGGCTCTAAAACACGACACCATGGTTCTAGTTCGTAAAAGCAGTGTGTAAATGCATGAAGTTGCACATTATTAAAGCCCTGAACAATGTGTTGCAGTTTTCCAGTGCCCTTTCTTCTCACTGGGACAAGCTGCCTTTTTTATTTTTTTTCCCCCTGGCTTGGTTGGTTGTGATGTGGTTTTTGGGTTTGGTTTGCGTTTTTTTTTGGGTAGTGGTGTTGTGTTTGGGTTTTTTTTTTTAATTCTAGAGGTAAAACTAATAATTATTGTATGCTACTGTAATAACTGGCGAGTCAAAACAACCGAGTGGGAAGAAATCCTCACGCAGAACAACAGCGTAGCTGTGCAAACAGATGGGAGCACACATAAAACTTTCAGCTTCGGCTTCCGAGTGGCTTGATAAGATGAGCCAGCAGTTCACAGCTATCACCCACAGCCCTTGCTTGAACTAATCTACAACTACCATGTGCTTAGGGGGTCATTACCCAGCAGCCATACCTACAATGTTCCTCTCTGCAAAGTTAAAAATAAAAGGAGGGGGGCCTGGTTTAGCTCACACAACGGCACGGCGTTTCAGGAAAAGAAGTAATGAGCTGGCACCGAAGGAGTCACAGCTCCTGTGGAGGCAGCCCCATAGAGGGAGGGTCCTGTACTTGGTGGAACAGAATTTAAGCAAGCTTTTCAAAACAGATCACACATTAAGAAGTGACAACTACAAATACAAGAGCTGCTTAGGACAGATGTAACTCACAGACAAGTTTCAAGTCGTTAGGTACAACAACAAAAGGAACACGTAAAATACTGAAGTCAGACAGCAAGTTGAGCTCTAGATCATGAGTTTTACAGTTAAAAAATGGGAAAAGCAACAAGAAAACCTAGAATAAACAAGCTCAATGTAGCGCCCCTGGCAAAGGAGCCCTTTGTTTTGCTCCAATTAATTACTCCCTAGTGTCAGAGGCATTAACCTAAACTTGTGGCAAAGGCCAAGCCAGCAAACGCTGGACGGGTGTCGTATCCCAGTAGTTAGATCTTACTGGTTGTCAATTTGCTCCTGTCGCAATGCTATGCTGCCCTGCTCTTCCAGGAGATTCTCTCGGGATGCAGACTGGGCAGGATCGAGTTTTTTCACATAGGCAGCTGGCACAAAGCCCTGACGGTCATTCACTTCCACCTTCCACCAGTCCTGGAAAGGAAAAGAAGAGGTAACCACAGCGAGGCAAGCATGAAGCATGCTGCGCAGCTGAAACCTGCCAACCAGACTTGTGTCAACACACGAAAACCAGCGACGCTCGCAAGAGTTTGATCTCTTTATGGAGAGCATTTCAAACAGTCTCCTGAGGATCTCTAGGTCTTACTTCCATGTCTTTCCCCTTGTGTTTGCTCAATAATGCCTCGGCAGCAGGGAAGAATGTTTTCTCACAGACACATGCCCTGCAGCGTACGTTGTTCCTCTGACTTTGAAAGCTGGCAGCTCTGGAGGAGTCAGGAGGACGAGCTGAAGAGGTACGCTGAAGTGCTGAGCGGGAACGTGGACTAAACGTGCAACGCTTTAACTCTGAATGCTCTTACGAATAAAAAAAGAACCCCAAGCTCCACAGAACGCACGAAACAAAGCCAGCCAAGCGCTGAGCGGAGCAGAAGGCAAGAGCATACCTTGTTGGTGCTGTTGAGTAAGGTGAGGATGTCTCCCTTTTTCATAGTCACCTCCCGGGGACTCTTCTCTTGGTAATCGTAGAGTGCCAGTACCAGCTCTTTTCCAGTTTCGTCGTCCGTGGGAGCCACTTGTTGCTAACAAAGAAGGAGCACAAGAAAAATGAGTTGTTTCATGTTTATTACAATCAATGTAGCTGTCCTAAAAAAAGACCTCAGCCTTCGTTAAAGCTACTGTGGGGTGCCTTAGAATGGTTCCTGTTGACATAAACATCATGCAGACAGACTGGTTTTAGGTGCTGTCTGGGCTCAAACCTTGAAAACCACCACATCATACTGTTCTTTTGCAACGCAACACAGCTGCCTGGTATGATTATAAAAACATGCCACTGTTCTTTTTTGAGAAAACCAAGTATAGTCTGCACCAAGTTCTCAAAAACAACTGCTATTGAGCTTTGTCTTTACCTTCTGCTGACCCAGGCATTTCAGCAGCACGATTAGCATCTTTCCTTACCCTGCATGACTGGGCCTGTTCCCGTAATGCCTGTATGCTACTGCCGTAAGCGGAAAGGTCAGACATCAAAGCTTCATGTTTCTTCAGAAGAGCCTGAAAGCGAATGACAAAACCAACATGAACACCTAGCCACGTCACAAACAATACTCTGCTTAAAATAGACACTTTGGCCCCATACACAGGGAGAAGGGGATTTTCAGAGCTGCTTCGAAAAGCTCTGATGAGAATAACCACTTTATTTATTCACAGGCACGCTCCTGGTGCTTTTCCTCTACCTTATCTCGGAAAGATTCTTTTGGTGTGACCCGGAATACCACGTGTCACTCTGGAAATAGCGTTAAGCCCACAAGTATGCCTTCAAAAGGCACTCGGGTTTGCTGGAACGTCACTCAGCCGTGTCTGGGCCACGGCATTTGGCTCCACAACAATACTCGTAAAAGAATTCCAGGCAAAAAATTACTTTCGGACCAATGAACTGCTGAAAAAATCCAGACTCATTCTGAAATGCAACATTAAATGAGGGGTTTGCTGATATCAGTCCGTATTAAAAAAGTGAATACAAATGTAACGTTTCCTCGTGGTTGGTTGAACACACCAAACAGCAGTATTTCATGTGCAATAAACTAAGACACAAGAAAAACTAGCATCTTTTGACTCTGAGCCAAAATTCAGCTTGAGAGAAGAATCTTCTGCCTTGTTTTCTTAAGAATCCTGCAATTGCCAGAGCTCCATATTTTTTTACCACTGGACAAATCCTCACTGTGTTTAGGCAAAAGCGATTCAAACAACAATCTCAAATACCTCTGCAGAGTCTTCATCTTTTCCATAGTCTGTGCTGCCTACAATGGGCTCTTTTTCCCTCATCCAGGATTCTGCCTCATTAGCATCAGCAAAGTACTGCTGAGCTTGCAGGGAATCCTCGAGGTCTTGTCGGCGCTGAGATGCTTTCGCTTTCAGAGAGTCCCATTTCTGGTTTAGCTCGTTCAGTTTGATTTTCACATCCTCGGCTGCAAAATGTCCTGGAGTAACAGAAAAAGAGGGAACTGAAGGACTCGGAGACAGGAATAACATACACTGAAAGATGACTTGTGCTTTTGAAAGTCACAGAAATGAGACCTGTTTAAACACATGTAGCCTGTTCTGACTAGAACAATGAAAGCACAACTCGCTTGTCCTCTTGGCTGGAAAACACGGTACCTGTCAGTCAAACTGTACTAGGAATATTTGAATTATGAAGAACAAGACAAGCCACATCTTAACATTTTCTTCTCAGCGATGAAAGGGAAAAGGTCACCTCTTTCCAGGGTTAGAGATTTGACAACAGACAAACGTCGTTGTTTCAGATGTGTGTCCTGAATCCTGGCAGGGAAGGGTTTTTTTTAGTATTCTGGTGTTAACAGCCAGTCAGAAATGAAGACACTTATTTAAGAGCAGAAAAAAACACTCCCCTTGTGAAGGATTCTCCCTCACATCACCATTAGCTACCTCAGGTACAAGCCTTTAATACATTTACAAAGGGAGGTGACGTATCATAGGCACAAAGCTGCTGAATAAAGGGCTTGTCAAGAGCCGATGAAGATCTGAAAATCGTGACAGGCTCCCATCAAAGAATTGATTTTTATTTTCAGGTGAAATGATGACCAGAAGTTGATCCTGATAGCAGGTACCTAACTATCGTTTGGATAAAACAGGCAGAAATTCTTCATTGCACAGGGCCAGAGAACAAAGTCCAGCACAAGGACTTGTGGATTGCTGAAAAAGGAGGAGTTATAAACCATTGAGACGTACCCTCTTCCACCATGGCATTTCCCTTCTGTGTAACTGCTTTAATGCGGGGCTCATGGCCTGCAATCTCTGCCTGCAAAGCCTGGTGCTTCTTTAGCAGGTTCTGGACACCAATTAAGTCCTTGCCTGAAAGATATAAAACAGTTAATCAGCTAATTCAGAGGCATTAGACACAACAAAAATTCCAAGGAAGCTGCGACAGGTGGCAGACAAACTTGCGGAAGAGGTGCTGCCACAATGAAAACAGAGCACCATGAAGACTTCGCTACCCACTGGAACTGCAGGAATAACAGAACCATGGGTGATGGCCACTGTGATTCCAGGAAACGTTCACTACAATACACATTTCAGCAGTTTCCCAGGAATGTTCCATGAGGATACAAGCTGTAACAGAGCAATTCTGACATCTCAATCCTGGAGATATCGCGACGGACCAACCTCGGTTTGTTGAAGCTGCGATAGGTTCTTTTTCTCTAATCCAGGTCTCTTCATCCTCAATATCACGGAAAAGCTGCTGCAGGCGAAGGGAATCTGCAAGTTTCTGCTTGCGAGCTACCATAGGATCCTTTAGAGCTTCGTAACGAGCTACTAAAGCTTCTTGTTTCTTCTTGATATTGTCGGCGTCAAAGTGCCCAGCGTCTTGGAACTGGCGTGCCTGGATGGTAATGCCATCTATGCGATCCTAAAATGAATTCAGCAACAGCACTCCGTCAGAATTTCCCTGAGAGGGCGGCTGTGACTGAAAACACTTTCAGGTCTTTTAGCTAATAAGTTACATCGTGACAAGAGAACCTCAGCCGCACACTGCCAGTGCAGTAATTTTGGTAATAATCATATCCTGGGCAATATTCAACCCATTATGTAACTGCAATTGTCTTTAACCTGTCAATCTCATCACATAAACAAAAGATTCTTGAAATGACATTAACCTTACAGATGTGCTACTCTAGGCACATCTTCAGTTGTTAAGAACTGATAATTCCAGTTGTGGGAACCCAGATTTCATGGATTTAATTCCCCTGAAGATCATTTGCAAATGAAGGAACCATTTGCTGTCAAGCTCCATATTTAAGAACTGATCTGTTCTCCCTCCCTTCCCATTTCCTGGAGCGACATGGAAATAAACTGCACAAGAATTGGCTGTTTGCAAAGGGAGAGCCGAAGGGAGAAATCACTGCCTACGCAGATCACGGCACACCTTTTGACGTTGGTGCTCACAGCGCAAACAACGCTGTGCTGTCAGCAGGGCATGCTATGGAATTATTTTACCTTTTCAAACAGCTTATTTGTATCAAAGTCACAGAGCTATTGTTCTTACAGACATGCAATTTATGTTTCAGTTCAAAATTATTTCTGATAAATAAAGTGTGAAGACCATAGCTACAAAAATGATGAAAATACAGACCTGCTAAGGCCTCGGGAGTGACTATGCTGAGTGAGCTGATCTAGGACAGGAAGAAAAATTATTTCCCTTACCTGATGGGCAGCAACATCTGCCTCGAGCAGGGCATGTTTCTTCTGAAGATTCTGAACATTAGTGAGATCTTTTCCATAATCATCAGAAGCCAAGTGTCCCTCTACTTCATAGAGCCACAGCTCAATGTCTTCCACATTGCGATTGAACTGCTGCTGTTGATTGGCTTCACGCAGTTTTATACCTGAGCGAGACAGAGCGACAAGGGGAAAAGACGATTTCAGCTTTCCCACTTAATTCACTTCCTGTCTTATCCTGGCTAAACTCTAGAAAAAGAGCTGCCTGTGTTCTTCTGTGCAAGCTGTACCTTTGAGCTCAGTGGCCTCCAGAAGTTTCTTCCACAAGCTGATAACTTCATTCATGCGAGCTGCCACTTCATCAGAGGCATAATGATGGACGTCGATCAGCTTCTGGCCAGCCTTCTCCAGGGCATCAATACGGCTCTGATTAGCAGAAAGCTCTGCTTCAAAAGCCTGGTGTTTCTGAACTTTACCTTGCAAGTTGGATGGGTCCTTCAGAGGGAAAAAAAAAAAAAAGAACCTTTCAGTCCAAAATTAGTGTCTATAGGTCTCTGAGGAATTTTGAAAATCAGGCTGCATTGATAGACATGCCAAGATGTCACCGGAGGATTTAGTGCCAACAATATGCCTTAAATCAGAACACTTAAGCTTCTGAATAAGCATGACTACAGCATGGTGGGAAAATCACCCTTGGGGTCAGGGAGACATTACAATTCCTCCCGTTGCCATTAATACTGCCAGCAACATTTCGGGTGACACTGCTTCATATCATTAGACTGATTACATTAAGCCTGGTACTGCCTCAAAATTAATCTAACATTGGTCTTTGTGTTTACCTTGTATGCCTCATCTGTTGCCGTTTTCATTTTTTCATTCACCCAACTCTTTAGCTCATCGGAGTCTCGGAAAAACTGCTGCAGATGGAAAGAATCTGCCAGCTGAGTGCGGCGGTACATAGCTCTCTCGTGAAGGGCATTTCGGCGGCTCAGCAGCTGAGAAAAAAAAGAGCACAGGCTTATAAATTGTTCAAGCTTGTAAGAACACCATTGTACTGGTAATTCTGGGAGAGCTCCAGCGACCTATCCTATCCCGCAGTCATACCATTTAAACTGACAGAGCAGAACATGATCTAAAGCCTACAGTCCAAGTCCGTTGTGGATACTTACGGCATCCCTGCGTGTAGCGACATCATCCATGGCATAATGGTTATTCTGGATCAGTTTAGTAGCAAACTCATCTAATGCCTGAAGAGAAAACAGGTTTCCATTTATTTGGTGTAATAGAATTGTCTGTGCAAGTTTACTTAGTAGATGAATTCTCAGAAGTTTAGCGCAGTACAACTAACAGAAACCCCAAAGATAAAAAAGGGGGTAACAGTACCTATCTGTACCATCATCTTACATGTGGCAGAGGGCAGATTTTACACAAGCCTTCGTGCACACGTGTGCTGGCATGATACACAAGCACTGGGTTACTCAGCTCCCTCCAGGCAGCAACCGAGCCCTATCCTTTTCCACTATTTTCCATTTTAGAGACAATACATCCCACGTAACGGTGGATCCCATACTTCTCTGTCCTCCTCTAGCAGCGTCTCCTCCCCAGACAACAAATGCCCTTGGTTTATTTCTTGCCTATCTAGTGATCACCTAATGTAAACGTCTTACTGTGATTTTCTCCTCTTGGGCGCTCAGGGATTTCTCAAAGTCTTCATGCTTCTTCAGAAGAGCCTCCACGCTATCCAGGGAATCGCCAAGGTCTTCATTCAGCAGAAATGCCTAAAGGAAGGAAAGAAACACACACATTCATGTTTCCATGCTCAGCTGCTCTGACTCAACCGTGGCCAGCGATGTACTGCCACACAGTAGTATGGAAAAGTAAAGGCCGATGTGCTGGGATGGTGTTCCTCTCGCAGCCCGAGGTTCTGAGTAAGTCTTCTTAGCTTCTCATTCAAACAGCACGTCACAGGAGTTGACACAGGTGAAAGCAACCTCAAGCCAACTTGTCACAGCTAATAGCTTCAGCATTATCTGGCAGCAGCTTGGGCACTCAGACCAGTAACTCCTCCCAGCACCCTGCTCGCTAGAGCGCGGGCAGCGGCAGCCACTGCCACCTGTAAATGCCAGTTGGTTAAGCCAGCCAGAAACGAAGATCAGCTCCATCTGGAGAGTCCCAAGATATGCACTCACCTCTTGTTTGCTCATCCAGTTGTCGACTTGCTCAGTATCCCTGTAGAAAAGCTGCAGGTCCATGCACTGTTCGTACTGTTGTCTGCGCAGCTCCCAGAGCTCTAGCAAGGCAGATCTTTCGTCCGAGAGGATGGTGAGCTAACAGATTGGGAAGAGGAACAGATAATAAGTTTATTTAACAGTCTGGTTTGTTTCCATCTCAATGTAAAACCAAGTTGCGACTCCAAAACTGTGGTTAACACTGGACTGTAAATGAGCTCCTGTGTAAAGAATAATCCTGTTACTGGCATCACCCTCCTCATATGGGGCAAGCCTTTTCTCTGCTTATCAAGCTTGAGTAGTGGCTACAACCTCCTGACTTCAGTCAGAAACCTCTCCTTTTCCACACTAAATCTACACAGAGATATTTAATTGACAACTGCCCTTTTTTCTGCAGACTAGTCGTGAGAGCAGCCCTTCAGCAAACCATCCTGCTCTCTCAGCCTCCAAAATCTCTTAGGCCCACCCTCACATAGTGCACTTGAACTGTCTGACTGACCAGCGTTTCAACAGGCAGACTTCACGGGAGGCCCTGGCACTCTGAAAACGAAAATTTACTAAATATTTACTGGCACTTCTGACAGCAAACCTAAACTCAGATTAACAGACAACCTTTTTTTCTTTTGGAGGAAAGGTAAACTAATAGTTCCTATTGGGTAACAGTCATAGTCCTAGTACCTGCTACTGAAAGACAGGCAGAAGCTGTCAATTTGAGGATGAAAAGCATACATTACTGCAATAGATGAAAAAAGCCCTGTAACCCAGAAGGATGATACTTTGCAGCTTACAACCTTAACAAGAAATGAACGTTTAAATTAAGGGACAAGGGAGAAAGAGACAAAACTCTTCCAGCAGCTCTCAACTTACCTTTTCTTTAACCTCATCAGAAGCGTAGTGCCCGGCAGTAAGCAAAGCCTGGCCAGACTCATCAGCAGATTTGAAGCTATCTTCATGGGCATCAATTTCTCCCTATGAAAGGGGATGTGAAGAAGCGGTTACCAAAATTCAGCTTAAAGTTAAAAAACTGCTATTGAAAATAACAGAGACAACAGCCTGAATGGTGAAAATTCAACTATCCTTAAACACATTGTGCTTCACGTGGAAACTAAAATTAAATGTATCACCTGACAATGCAGATAAGTATAAACTGGTATGTTAAGATCAAACTACAGGTTGGTTTTAAACTGCACTCTTTCTACTTACTTACAGCAATTCCTCATGATGAACTAAACCAGTAATTAGTCTGACTGACCACTATCAGGGTTATTTTATAAAATATGATTTGTGTAAAATACAAAAGTATTGTGAAATACTTACTTACTAGTGTGTGTCTACTATCAAGAAGCAAAGTAAAAATATTAAACCAGGATAGCAACCTGCTAGTTAGTTAGTATGAAAGATTCTGGCCATACAACATCAGCTCTGACTGGGAGGCTGTGCTGGACACACAGATCAGCCGTTGAGTGCTGCTGGCTGGATTCGGCTGTGTAACCGTCATACCTTATGCTCCTGATGTCTATCCAGAAGGGCTTCCGCTCCAGCCACGTCATTGGCAAGTTCATCAGCATTTATCAGAGCCTTCATCTCAGTCACCCAGCTGGTGAGGTCTCGGAAGTCTGCAAGAAAGCGCTGCAGCCTAAGGAAAGCAAGAGAAAAGATGGTTGGGAATGATTTGCTTGCACAGTTTCTCCCTTCTTACTCCAGAAAGTGATACAAACATAAAGCTGTTCCTCATGTAGAAACAAAAGAAAACAATGCCAAAATGCAATCAGAGTATTTAATAACTAAATATCCTCTTAATCAAAAAAAAAGAAGCATTTTAAAGCTAGGAAAACGCTAGGTCCCAAACTGATTTCTCAAAGGCATGCTTTGCATATGACTTACACTGAAAGTAAAAGGAATATCCTTAACTACAAGCCTGGGTGTTCAAGACAACAGGAGTCAAAAGCCAGCTCTCAAGCAGAGCGTTTCAAGATAGCCCACACAACTGCTGCTGTCAAAACCGTAACCACGGCCTGTGTGGGGGAAGCGACAGAAAGATCCAACTGCACACGCCTCAGCCTTAAAACAAGCAAATTCTCAGGTTCCTTTCAGCATGTCTTCACCTCTACTACCTTTGGCATGCGCTTAACACATATCAGCAAGTGATCAGTCTCTGTTTCCCTTTTAAATTTGCTGTTAATTGATCTGAAGAGATTATGAAGGGAAGGCAAAGGAAGAACAATGACTTGTGTGGGTCTCCATCAGTATAAATCTTGGATCATGGGAGGGGAAAAAAGGGCAGAAAAACCAAATCAGAAAAGATGTAAACTAATCACCGTATTGGGATGTTTCTTTTTTAGCATAGCTTCTCAACAGTGCTCTAACAGATGGTGTTTCAGAGACAGCCAGGCTTGTACAGAAACGAGATTGGACAAAGGCAAATCCTACAGCAGCAAAGCACCTACCACAGATTTGGGTAGTTCATTTAGACTGGGGGAGGACAGCAAACAATAACTCATACTTCAGTCTTCACAAAGAATTGTAAGGACCACCATAGTGAACAGACTTGTAATATGTATATTTAAAAAAACACCACCAAAACTAAAATAGTCAGATAACTTACTTCAAAACACAGCTCTCAACTCAGACAGGGGAAAAAAAAACATCGGGGTGTCTATTTTCACAACTGATCCACATTCAGAGAATGACCAAAAGCTCTGAGTGTTTATTTATCACATAAATATTTCTTTTATTACACACAGTTGTTGTAAAATCTAATTTAGTGAATAAGACTGCTTCTGAAAACATCAGAATCATCCACCAATTTTGGAAACAGCATCCCTTTCTTCACCTCCCAAGAGCCCTCTGTCAGATCTGAGTAAGGAAGACAGGTCATTTTGGCATGACAGCATTCCTACCTGTAGGAATCATTAAGACGAGCATGCCTCTCTGCTGCCAGAGTTCGGATCTGTTCCCAGTTGGCAATCAGCTCCTCCCGTTTCACTTGAATTTGAGAAGCGTTTATTGGGTGAGACTGCTGCAAACGGTCAGCTTCTGCACAGAGGGCCTTAACCTAAACGCAGTACAACAGTGAGTAAGCTTCCAGCCTTTGACAAGCAGGTTACCACGTGTAAGACATAGGTAAAACGCATCTCGTATGGGTACCTTATCTTCCAGAGCTGCAAGATCTCTTTCCAGGCCTTCATGCTTACGCAATAAAGCCTGCACACTGGCTAAGTCTCTGCCAAAATCGTCCGAGGCCATCAACTGCCCTTTCTCCTTAATCCAGCTGATTGTTTCATCCACATCCCTTCAAAACAAAGCACAAATTCAGAGCAGTCTATCTTGTATGGAAAAAGGAAGGAAGCAGGATGTTTTCCTGTGTGTGTGCCAGACATACTGACATAAAAATACATATATATATAAGCACTGCAGCCAGCCACAATCATCCTTTGAGAAAAGACAAAACCAAAAACCTTAAAAAATTAGACCCCACCAAACTCAAAAAAACCCCTGAAGCATACTGGCAGGCCAGTCTTCAGATGTTGGGACCAAGGAATTACAGCACCACTGAGCACCATCACCCAGTAGGTCCATTTCCCACTCTGAACCCTTCTCCAACATATAGCACATCTCAAAATGCTGTAGATGGAGATGAGGATAGAAAGACGTGTTCAAAGACCCCCAAAAAAACTGGACTGATGTCATCTGACAACAAAAAAACCACCCCTTTTAAGGCTCATCTAGGACAGAAGTGGGGGGGGAAAGCCCTCAGAGGAAAGGGAAGCAGAACAGCCATTAGCAGGAGTGAACAAATCTGCCAAGTGTTGAAAAGCTAAATCCGAATGACTATTCCCAGGTAGTTCTAGAACACCAAGGTCCTCATTCAACAAGTCCCAAGGAAGAGTAAAAGCAAAACCCTAACAGAAAACGGCAGCTCTTCTCAGACCAGTGCGTGGAGCCGAACACACCACTGACCATCACACAAACGACACACCACTTCAGCAGATCCCGCCAAGGCCGTACCTGTTGAAGCGCTGAACCTCGGCCGCCCCGAAGAGCTTTCCTTGTCTCTGAAGGGCAAGCCCCTTCAGACGCTGCCAGCTTGCATTTACTTCATCCTGCTTGGACTTTATCAGTTCCTCTTCAGGGTGCTGTTCCTAGCGAACAAAGGAAAACCGCTATTTTCTTATGTTCTGTAGTTTTACTTCCATTGACAAAATCCTGAGAAACCACTGGTTTTCAAGAGATAATTTACAATAACTGTACTTCCCAGACAATCACTCACTTTGACAGTGTCCCTGAAACCTCACTGTGTAAACACCCAATACACACCTGTAGTAGTTCAAGTTTCCCCATGTCTTAATTAGTCAACGGGAAGAGGGCTGTAAACAGCATCATTTTTTTTCCTGGAATGCTTCCTGCCCTGTCTCCATCCCTGATCAGCCCCCAGTGACACACCACTTTCTTAACCCTGGCTGTCCAAGGGAAATTAATTTAATCCCAATATGACAGTTTCCTTTACTAATCACTAACTCCCTGCGTCTTCAGGAACCTTCTTAGCAGTTACTCGAGCTGTTCAGCAGAACAAGTGAATCCAAGTGACCAGTTAAGATGAAGAAAGCCAAGTATCCAGGCACATGTAGCTCAAAGCTTAAAGATCTGCCACCAAAGCAGGGGGAAAAAGAAGTGGCACGACCCAGACACAAGCTTGCTGTGTCAAACCAGATCTGTCGAGGGAGACTTTCACCACACATGACTGTTTACCTGGATAAGTTTGCCAGCAAACTGGTTCACTTCATTTACTCTTTCCTCGTGAGCTGCAAGGTCTGTCTGGAACTCTTCAAACTTCTTCTGCAAAACCTCAACATGCTCTAAGTCCTGCCCAAGCTCTTCTGAGGTCACGATTGCTTCCTATCACATGGAGGGGGGAAAAAAAGTGAATTTCTGTATATCAAACGGGAAAACACTGCTAAAAAATTAGGAAGGAAACTGTCCTAATTTTGAACAGGTCAAAGACAGGTACAATCACTCTCCTTCAAATCAGATGTAGAACTACAAAGTGTCCCCCCATTAGGCTCCACTCCCCGCCTCCCCCTGCCCCTCCCCACCTGTCCATTCTTGCAGGAAACATGCAAGATCACTAAGGGTAATGTTTTTTCATCTTCCTTGCTCTTATTCATTTTTCAAGTTATTGAATAGAACCAACTATTCTACCATAACCTTTCTGTTCTGTGTACGATGATCCCTGCTAGAACCACCTCAGTTACTGAAAGAAAATACGCACAGAAAAACCACACTTCTAAAACTACAAAATAACTGCCCTTGTTGGAGTACACAGAGTGCCTAAAATTTGTTTGCATTTTTAGATTGTTTATGGGCATTTGCTACAGGCTTCTGGTGCAAGATTTCCTTATGAAAAGTGCACCGTCATGTTCAGTAACAGTTATGCAGAGTTTACAGTTTGAAACCACAGTGACACAGAAGGGCAAACCATCATTATAAAAAAGCCCTATATGATCATTTTGTGGCTTTTTCTTTTTTTTTTTTTTTTTTTTTTGAAAGTGTGGTTTGTGGTCTGTTTCCTCAGAGTTCAAAGGGTCAAGAGGCAACAGCTCTCCTGCAGCTGACGTCCTTACAGCGTCTATCTCAAGATGCTCCTGTCGTTAGATAATTACGTACACGCTGCTTGCTGGCTGCTTCTGTAACATCATTCAGAACGCTCGTGAAACACATCTGCTTTTACATGCTGCAGGTTTCCCTTAGAGGAAACCTGGATTACGATAAGAAACAGGAAGGTCTCCTCAAAGCAAAGGATGAGCTGACGGTGTTTAACTACGCTCTCCCAACATGCAGGCTTCCTCTAAGCCTGGTACCTTTTTTTGCGGCTGCTGAAGAAGGAACAGTAGTTTGCACACCTACTGTTTATGCACTATAAATAAGCTAAACAAAAGGTACAGGTGCCTTTAAAACCTTCCTGTGAGTACCTCAACTCTATGTTGACAGCAAATTTCCACACAAACCCATCAGGTTTCCCAGCAAGAACACAGCTGTGGCAGGTAATAATATACCTTGTCATTAATCCAGTCCAGGACATCTTCACACTCACGTAAGTATTGCACCAGCTTCTGGGCTTGCAACAATTTGATTCCCTTCTCTCTCATCTTTTCCAGCAGTAATTCCCATAGTCTGTGGAGCTCCTGCAGCCGAGTCTAGAACAATAGGGTGTTGTTACGAAAACCCGGTGTCGGAACAGGTTACATTTGTTCCCTTCCTGACCTTCACAGAGGGGTTTCTTTTCCAGAGCTGTATATCCTAAACCTTACTCCAGGCAAAGGGTGGACAAACCTCTTAATGATTTCATCTCCGCTAGTTTTCAACTGATGTAACGTGATGTAACAACACAAAACTATAAACTACTGCACTATTTACACACTTGTTACTAATTAATAAAGCTTTTAAACAGTCATATTTACGTAACTATGAGGTAAGCACTTTGAGATAAAACTTGACTGAAATTCTACGCTGGTGGGAAGTCAGACCAAACGTTTGCTGCCGTCCCCTTCAAATATTCAGTCTTTTACATGGAAGTCAACCCCCAATAAGTGAATCTCATCTTCATTTGGGATTTATTTTTATTTAAGATGACACATTTTGTTTCAAACTTGTGCCACTTTACAGTATTTTAACCATTTCTCTCAGCACTAATCAGCTAATATACCTAGCTAACTAGGTTTATAATCAGCTAACTAGGTATGTTAGCTGATTATATAATAATATATAGTATATATATATTTTATATACACTAGTGTTCTATATATACTGGAATATAGTACTGGAATACTGAAAGCAATTACTAGTTTGGAGTCTCTGTCTGGCTGCACTCTGCCTTTCACAACTGTTGGGAGCAACCATACGCTTTCTAGATGATTAAAAGACAGAGCACACTCCCACACATGCACACAACTTGCAAAACAGGAAAGTATCTGCTCCACCCATGGCCTGTAACGCTTTGCTCATCGAGATCTGAAACTCGAACGTCGCGCCAGAGAGGTTTGGTACAACACCCAGCCAGGGCGGCCACCGTTTAATCCAGGGAGCAAGTTCAGTTGGGTGGGTTTCAAGGGAAGAGCCGCTCACACCACTGTTTGCTGGCACTGCCCAAAAGCAGAGTGCAAACTGTCAACCACGGAAGAGAGAGAAGACGTTGCAAAAAGAAGTTGCACTGCACAGCCAGAAGTTTCACCTACTCGTATGTGGAAGCCCACTTGGGTAGCCGTTACTATCGGGCGCTGGGCAGTCCGGTACGGCGTGAAAGACTGAACCATCAGAAGGCACGTTACCACTCCAAACACAACACAAGTAACAACTGACACCGAGTAACTAAGACACAGAAGGGTTTTTTTCCTATTTGTGGTACAGACTATACCACCACAATGAGATTGCTAAAATAGTAATTACTTTAAGGGTTTTTATTATATAACCTATGCTAAGACACAGCAGGTTTTTCTTCTATTTGTGGTACAGACTATACCGTCACAATGAGATTTCTAAAATAGTAATTACCTTAAGGGTTTTTATTATATAACCTATAAACCATACTTTGCTTTTCTTAGTCACCATCTTTTTTAGTTACAACGAAATGATGAAAACATCAGTCAAGTTGGATAACGATTACAAAAATATCACAAGAGTTCTCCAAGTTATAATAGCTCACATCCAAACCCTATAAAAGGAAAAAGCTTTAAGCTAATTTTTTTGCATGAAAGAAAAATGTGGCCATAACCAACACTGAAACCAGGGAGGCCCAGAAAGAGCAGATTTAACAAAGGGAGTCCTAGAGAAGAAGCTGGTATGCAGAATAAAAGTGTTTACAGGTACGTGTGTGCCCACATGTGTAGGAATAAGAAAGCACTAACATAACCAGAGAAAAAGAAGAATACACAAGAGGAGTAAAAGATAACTCTCAGGTCGTTGCTGAAGATTACAGTTTGCTCAGACTTTTTAAGAGAATCACTCAAATACCGTCAAACGTAAACCCATCTAGCGCTACAGCAAAGATTTTAAAAATACAGTTGTCACTGCACTACACAGGGTGGGAGATTTAGAGAGAGAGAGAACAACTACAGCAGATCTCGAAACAGGATTTGCAGAAAGCTTCCTGCTTGTTGTCGAGGAAGCAGCTGGCCTTAGAGATGTTCACTGCCGGATAAACAGAGCAGAGCACTGCACTTGGAGCTCAAAGAAAAAGCCGTGGAACACAAATCCAGAGATTCAGTCATATAGCCAGTATCATTTAACTGGAAAGTGAAGTTCACTAGAGACCTGATGTGAGCCAGAGCACCTAGAAATTTGATGTCTGAGGTTTCCTGATATGCTTGCTTGTGTGACTTACAGCTATTATTAATTAATGTGCTCAATATAAGCAGGAACTGAGTGGTCAACATCCCCGACACCAGGCCTGTGAATCTGCTGCTTCTTGATATTGGGCCATTTGGGGAAAAACCACAAGTATAATCGATAAGCCTTGTGACTTCCCACACATCTTTGGAACCACAAGTATAATCGATCATCTGCCTTGTGACTTCCCACACATCTTTGAATTACTGATGATTTTCCAGCCCAAGTTACGGAACTTAACTGGCAGCTGGTTCACCTCAGAACTGGATCCAACAAAAGACAGGAGCTAAGTGCTCATGGAAGAGAAGAATATCTATAAGCTTTACAAATACTAATTCTCTTGTGATTTCATTAATCAAATACCTGTAGAATTTTAAAAAGTATTTCAGAACATAGCTACCCATGCAATCTGCACAAAGCCTTTAAGGAAAAGCCTGCGAGAGGCAGAAAGAAGAAAGTTTTGAAACTCACTCTTATGGTTTCAGATGCAAAATGGCCTTCATTAATCATCTGATTTCCAGTCTCATCCAGTTTAACGATGGCCCCCGAGTTGGCCTGCACCTCCGCTTCAAAGGCTTGGTGCTTCTGCAGCTTCCCCTAAAACAAACCACCAAAGAGCGTGACGGAGGTTTGGTGCAGAGCCCTCCTCCACGCTTCCCAGCAGCAACATTTGTAGTGTATTTTATGCATGTTCAGTGCTGACAAACAAACAGTAAAATAGCACAGTTGAAATCACAGTTGTACCGTATGTTTCATGGCCGGATTCAAACATCCCAGTTTTAGTTCATTATTGTGAATATCATGAACACCAGAGCGTTCCAACATCTGAGAACCCTTCAGCTAGCTCCACCCACACGGGTTTATGTTCTACAAACAGCTTTTTTGTGGAAACAGTAAGAGTTAATTTGCATCTATTTACAGAGCATCCAACAAATTCTAGGGTTAAACAAAGCTAGTTTGACACTACATTACACTGAGTGACTCTTTCTACGCCGATTTAGCTCCTAATCCATTCTTAGAAATAGTCCGATTCTATCAGCAAAGGCTTTTGAAGGACGCTCTGCCAGGCCGCGCGTGCATATTTGCACCGTCTCCCTTCACCGCTCTCCGATCAAGTTACACGGTTGTTCTGCCTATCCCAGCTGACCCGTCTCGCCCCAGTTTTAACAGCGGGCACAGAGAATGGGCAGTAGGACTCACCTGTAAATTGCTTGGGTCTTTGTAGTTTTCGTCCGACGCTATCTGCAGTTTCTCTTGGATCCATTTTTCAAGCTCATCTGCATCACGCTGGAAAAACTGGAATCGATAGGAATCTTCAAGTTTTTGGCGCCTCAGAGAAGACAGTTCCTTGAACCTGTGGTAACGGTCCAAAACTTGTTGACGCCTTTCTTGGATGTCTTCTGCCGTTTCCAACACTTTCACACCACTCGGATCCATTTTCTGAAAGCCAAAAGAAATACGTTTTGTTTGTATTATAACAATGGAAGGGTAGGAAGAGGTCCATGAAGGAAAAGGCCAGGCTGGATGAGGCTTGGAGCAACCTGGTCTAGTGGAAGGTGTCCCTGCCCATGGCAGGGGGTGAGACTGGGTGGGCTTTAAGGTCCTTTCCAACCCAAACCAGTCTGTGATTCTATGAAAACCCTGCTTTTCTAAACTTGCACGTGGTTTACTACAGACTTACTCTGTGTATGCAGGTGTGTATCTAAAACAGTAATTAAAAAAGCACACTTTAGCAGAAAATGGTGGAAAAGGAGTATTTACAAGGCCATTTAACATCTCCTTGTTTTGGAAAAACACCGCTGCAGTCATATAAAGGTGATGTCATCTCAACTGTCGCATGCAAGCGTGACACATGCTAGAAGTGTTTCTGTGCACATATACATTGGTAGACATACAGACACACTGTTTCTTGTACAACACATACAATCTGAAAACATTTAAAACCTCACTTTAGATCAAGGAAAGTAAGAATATTACTGTTGTTTACACAACAGCTAGCTGGTCTGCATAAACACACCTATATCCTCACCTATATACATCGTACACACACAGCGGTGTGGGGGACACATCCCTGTTCCCTCCCACAATTAAGGAAGTTCAACTCACCCTGCTGCTCCCCACAGAACCTCTCAGAAGCCAACAGAGGCTGACACCGCCTCACGGACCGCAGACAGGCAGCCAAGGAGCATCTCTGCCGGAAAATCCTCATACGCCCCTGACCCACCCACACTGGTTATTGTTAACTGCAAGGAACTGACTCCTGTCCTGCTTGGTCCCCTTCCTCCTCAAGCGGGGAAAACCTTTCATCAGAAGGATATAGACCGGTTGGAGCGAGTCCAGAGGAGGCCACGGAGATGCTCAGAGGGCTGGAGCCCCTCTGCCATGGGGACAGGCTGGGAGAGTTGGGCTTGTTCAGCCTGGAGAAGGGAAGGCTCCGGGGAGACCTTATAGCACCTTCCAGTACCTGGAGGGGCTACAAGGAAGCTGGGGGGGGACTTTTTACAAGGGCCTGTAGTGACAGGACAAGGGGGAACGGGGTTAAATTGAAAGTGGGGAGGGTTAGATTAGATATCAGGAAGAAATTCTTCCCGGAGAGGGTGGGGAGGCACTGGGACAGGTTGCCCAGAGAAGCTGTGGATGCCCCATCCCTGGAAGTGTCCAAGGCCAGGCTGGATGAGGCTTGGAGCAACCTGGTCTAGTGGAAGGTGTCCCTGCCCATGACAGGGGGGGGGACTGGGTGGGCTTTAAGGTCCTTTCCAACCCAAACCATCCTGTGATTCTATGATTCATTTTCAGTTCCTAACCTTTCAGGAAGCTATGGGAGTTCCAGGCAGAGCGCTGCACAGAGCTGTAACACCAGCTTTACAAGTCGCGGCATCGCTGTCGCCACCATTTGGATATTTACCCACTTCTCCGAGAACTCACTCCATGGATCGAGCGGCTGTTGCAACAAACACTCCGTGCTTGAACAATTAGGCAATTAATGGCTTGATGTGCAAGCATTTACACATATAGCTCACTCAGTGCTTTTATTGTAAATCCTGTAAGCATCAAGCTACACGCAATGCTATCGAAGAGAGGGAAGAAACCCAGCCTACAGCTGCATACTAAAAGACACGGGCAAGGTTTAAAATAGGTTGTTAAATATTAAACTGTTACTCAGGCATTAGTTAGCCACATGCTTTAATTGGACACGTTATTTTGCATAATCGTGTGAAAAACTCCCCAGGTTGGAAAGCGATCCATACAGCCACACTCTCCGTTTGGTTTCCAAGCGCTTGCAGAGGCGCCATCTGACAGAAAGGAACATATGGGGGCGAATTCACGCATTCCCGAGCTCCCTTCCAACAGCCCCACCCTGCAAGAGGACAGCCATCTCGGCAGCAGTTGTTACTCCCCTGAACTCTGAGCCCAACTGCATTGCGGCAGCGTAAGGAAGGAAAGAAAATTCAGCTTTGCTTTCTCTTCCAGGGCGTCTCGTTCATGACTGGCGAAAGAGGGTGAGGAAAAAGCCCCCACCCGGTCTCTGCAGGCTGTGTGGTACAAATGAAGTCCAGGTTTTGCCCGGCAGCGGGACCTGAGTGTCAATAAGTACTCAAAGATCAAACCCCTGAACACAACCCTCAGCCCCAGGTTTCCCTGAGAAAACAGCTGTTTTTTCAAGTGCTCTTTCAAACAGCCTTTTCCCCTCCAGGAGGGTAAGTTGTTGCTAAAAACGTCCCTTTTCTGCGCGGTCACGCCGTGTTTGAATTCCAACAAGGCTTCTTTTGAAGGGAATTGGGTTCGGGAGGAACCGTGGCAGTTGGTGTCAACGTACCTGTTTCTGCCCACTCTGGCCAGGAGCATTACCACCAGAAAATGGGATCCTAGTTGCCTTCGGAATGCCGTACCGCCTTTGGCTGACAACCTGTATTTCACTATTAGAACAAACCTTTGCAGCCCAAGTCATTTTAAATCACTTCCAATTATTAAATTACCCAAATCATTGAATTATTTACATTACTATTGAAATTACTTTGCAGTTAAAAGAAAAAGGAATAGGAGAGGCCCTGTAATCTGGCCTAGTAGCTGGTTTGCCTCTCAGCCCACAAGCCATGCAATCCGGCTCATCTTTGTGCCGGAATTGGTTAAAAGAAAGGCTCCTTTTGTAACTACAGTAAGTCGAGCTAGTCAATTGTAAAAGAAGTGCTTTGGTCTAGCAATAATAGACTGTTCTTTCCTGCAGCAGATCAGCTGACGTCAGCACGTCTGTGCTGTGCCAGAGCGCGAGCAGCAGTCACCAGGGAGCTCTGGAGCCAGCGATGCTGCAGAACGATGCAGCCTACCTCCAGCGTTCCCACGCTCCAACTGCGGCACCCCCCTGGAACACAGAGCTGTTCTCCAGCACGTTTCCAAACCTTCCTGGTTTACGCACCCTTCGAAGGCAGCGAGGACACCCCCAGCAAGAGAACTGCCAACAAGAAGTTGCGCTTTCTGTTTTTAAGGTGAAAAACGCAGCTTACTGAATCACAGAATCACGGAACGGTTTGGGTTGGAAGGGTCCTTAGAGATCATCCAGTTCCAACCCCCCTGCCATGGGCAGGGACACCTTCCACTAGACCAGGTTGCTCCAAGCCTCATCCAGCCTGGCCTTGGACACTTCCAGGGATGGGGCATCCACAGCTTCCCTGGGCAACCTGTCCCAGGGCCTCCCCACCCTCTCCAGGAAAAATTTCTTCCTGATATCTAATCTAAACCTCCCCACTTTCAATTTAAACCCATTCCCCCTTGTCCTGTCCCTACAGGCCCTTGTAAAAAGTCCCCCCCAGCTTCCTTGTAGCCCCTTCAGGCACTGGAAGGTGCTATAAGCTCTCCCCGGAGCCTTCCCTTCTCCAGGCTGAAAACATAACGTAACGTTGGGACGTACACGAATGCCCAGCCCAACCCCAGATAAGGGGCCTCCCAGACAACATTCCCTGCATCGCCACGGCCTCCAGCCCCTCCCGACGCTGCCTGCGCCTGCCGATAAGGGGGGGCAGAAGGAACCGTCCAGGCGGGGCGAACAGCACCGGCCAGCTGCTGCCTGGAGTCACGGCCTTCCCGACAGCCCAGGCGGGCTCCATCGCAAGGATGTCCCCAAAGCGGAGGGTCTCAACTGTCCTCAAGGCATCTGCCACCACGCTCTTAGGCACCAAGCCTCACGTCTGAAAAATAACGCAGGAATTCTTCTTCGCGCTGTAGGGGTGTGGTGGTATTTAAAAAAAAAGTAAATTTCAGACAAAAAAAAAAAAACAAACCCAACTTAGTACTGTTACCCTTCAATCTAAAACAATTGGCCTTCCCCAGACAACAGGAATCGCTCCGAGGGCACACAAAAATTCGCACAGGAACATACAGCTGCAGCTATTTAGGGGCACCGCAGCGCGACACCCGTGATGTCAGGGACACCCGGGTGGGCTGAAAAAAGTAAATTTCAGACAAAAAAAAAAAAACAAACCCAACTTAGTACTGTTACCCTTCAATCTAAAACAATTGGCCTTCCCCAGACAACAGGAATCGCTCCGAGGGCACACAAAAATTCGCACAGGAACATACAGCTGCAGCTATTTAGGGGCACCGCAGCGCGACACCCGTGATGTCAGGGACACCCGGGTGGGCTGAGCACACACCAGAGCTGTCAGCATTTCCCTTCCCAGCACACGGGTTCCGGGATTTAAAAACTCAAATGTAAAACACACTCAGCACCATGCAGAAGCTTTTAGCGTGGTTTTATAAAACAATTATATGAAGGTTAAAGAACTGAACTCCTCTGCCTGAAAGCAATCACATACCGGTATATAAAGATCACTGTCTCAGGATGTAGTGAAATAATGACTTTCTCTTAAGCCAAGTGCTGATGTGTTTCATATATTCAGCATACGTGACCCCACATGTAGGCTGTAACAGGAGTATTTTCCCTGACGAAGCCCTCCTTGCTTCCCAAGTACGCACACACAAGCAGCTGATCTAGCAGGAGGCGTCCCTGCCCATGGCAGGGGGGTTGGAACTAGATGATCTTTAAGATCCCTTCCAACCCAAACCATCCTGTGATTCTATGCTGCTTTTATTACTGGGGATTTAAAACAGGACTGAGATAAAATGAATGCCTGGTCATCTGGTTTGTTATGAATTTAAATCTACAAAATAAAGACATTTTAAAGGTGGACTATGCGTAGCACAGCCCTGCATCCAAATACTCCCAATTTCTGTTCAGGAAGGTCACCTACAGCCTCAAACCTCTACAAATTCTGAGTCAGGGGAAAAAAGAAAACAAAAAAAAAAAAAAAAGAGTCAAGCGCTGCAGTACAAAAACCCAAGATGTGCTGAGGTTGTGGCTTAATGCCGCAGACTCCTACAGACCAGCCGCAGCACAGGTAGAGTTCAGACAAGCCCCAAAATTTAACCAAGTATTACAGGACTGTAGCATGAAAAGAAAAAAGAAAGGTACATGATGTTTGAACTAAAGGTGGCTGCAAAGCTAGCGATTTAGGCTGATTAGAGGGTTTGTGAACAGCCTTAACCATGCACTTGTGAAACACAGAAGATGATTAAAGACTAATCATTTTCAGCTTTTTAGTCTTACAATTTTATTTCCACTGTTGAAATAAGAGCAGCTGAATTGCCCATCTGAACTTGGTGCCTTCACGTAGGAGGGTTTTTTGGCTTTGTTTTTGTTTTTACATCACCACAGACCTTGGATGAAACTACGCAGCGCTGGCACGGGCTGCACTCTGCCGAGACTCCTGAGAAAGCAAATTACTTGACTGCATTGCAGAAAAGCTGAGTTTACAGGTAATGTGATCATACACCATTAACCCCAGCATCTCCACTCCCATGTCTTATTTTTCCCTTATCATTTCAGTTGCAGTCTAAACATTTACATTACGATCCTTTCCACATAAAATCTAGTTGCTTGTCTTACCCAGCTGAAGTTCGGTCCACACATCCTATCTCTCTTACCGTCACCGAACAGAAAATGACACAGATGTAGTTACACCACCACGATACGAGGATTAAAATGTGTGGATGGAACAGGAACCAAAGCCAACTTCAAAGCTACAACATTCTACAGTGTAAATTTTAGCGTGCTCGACTTATAGATGCTGTAAGTGAAAGATGCTGCTCAAGCACTTTTTAAAGTGAAAATCTCTTAGAAGATTAATCCACACCAAAGCTGATCGTTCCGAACTGTAACGACTACAAAACGTTCACACGTCATGCAATGCAGACAGAACCAGGAAATTCAAAGTATTAAAGGAAAGGCAGATCAGGCTCAGCACCCAAGTACAAAGCCTCTGCTGTACAGAACTCAAAAGGCTTTGTGTTACCAACAGGTCACTGCAATAAAGGCAGGCAAGTATGGCGATGACACCTCATGCACTATGTAAAAATACCTGGACTTTGAATTTACGGAACGATGACAACATGATGGAGGAATGTAGCGTCTAGAAGGGAGGGGGAAATCAAGATAACATTCAACTAACGATGAGCACAAGGACATGGCTTAATTATTTTTTTTTTTTTTCCCCCAAATACATATCCTGTCACAGCACACATCTCAGTTTCTTTCTGGTTCCTTGGTACACACAACAATTTGGCATTATTGTTGCCAAACTATTGTGAGTGACAGGCCTCCCATGCAAAAAAGTTTACAAATATCAACAGGAAAACTACACTAATGTGATACGTACGAACCTTTCCAAGTGGTTAAAAAAACCCACTGCCACAACCTGAAGGTCAAAACAGACAGCGAAGTTTATCTGGAGGTGGCAAACGATGCTTCTCGCTGCAGCGCAATCAAGCGGGGTGGCTTCGCTTCAAGACACAAACTCCGTAAGGTTTTGAATATAACTATCCGCAAAGATTTTTGCTTCCAATTACCGCAGAAAACCCCCCAGGCAAGCAGCAGTTGCGACAGAAGGTGAGTTGTGAGACGGCTGAACGTGCAGCTGTCATCCCACTGAATTTTTAACTGCAGATTTCCCTCCCTAACCCTACGCTCTCCCCAGGCGTACGCTGCGATCCCTGAAGCAGCTCACGGACAGCCGCAGTTACGTGCCTTTGTGCCTGCGGACACCAGCGCGTGTCCCTCCTGGCATGTGCATAGCTTCACGGGTATCAGCTGCGGCAGCCAGAAGGCAGCTCGCCACTCCGTTTGATCCACGGTCAGCTATGGGAGCACAACACTGCCCTACGCTTGGCAACCTCCATCAACGGCATCTGCAGTCTGCTCCACCCCATTCTTCTGCTGCCTACACTCCAGGGACAAATGGAAAAAAACAAACTCCCCCACTATACTAACATGCAGCAGAGAAAATAGGAATTTATATTATTCCCTACAGTACAGGGAAGCAATCAACTGCCCCCCAAAAGCAATAAAACAATTACGACCCCATAAATACATTAAGTAGTATCTTTGCTGCTTTCTTTTTGTCTAAGTTATCAGCAATAAATTACTAAGGTTAGCTATAGATGTAATAGTTGAGATATAGGAATTTCACACCCAGCGGTACCACCCTGTCTCAAGAGATTTAAGGCTTCTCCTACCTTCCTGCCACGAGAAACAACGTGTAAAAAAATGCTTAAGACTTCTTTTTTTTTTTTAATTTCAAATAAAATTTCTATTTCAATCTGCTCAATAAAGACTCATTTTTTTCCAACAGGAATGGGAATACGTGGCTCCTTGCAAACAATGTACCCTACCATCGTGGCTCAAGTATCCTGCACAGCTTAACAATTCCATTCCTACAGACCTTGCACACAATGCTGCAGAAAGCATCCCACTTTCAATCTTTTGCTCGTTATTTTCTCTGCACAATCTGTCAGTAAGGCCAAACGAAGACCTCACGGGAGAACTCGTTGCCAGCTGCATTGAAAAGCATAAAAAACACGGTGAGGTTTTTGTTCTGAACAAATCTGAATCCCTGACCCAGGCCTTTCAGTGAATGCAGTCATCGGAATCTTCTGGCACTTTGCTGAAAATGCCAGAAGAAAATGGATTTTTTTTTTCCCCCCCAGAAAGATACAGAACCATTTCGGGCTGAGTCGGGTTTTTTGGTTTTGCCCTTTTTTCCTCCCCTCTACCGTGTCTGTTCGCCATCTCCAGACAACTGCTCTTCAGAACCTGTTTAAATATGCATGAAAAACTGCTCAGCAGTCACGTACGTTTCCGACCGGAACACGTAGCTGGTTTATGGCAAAATAGCTACGAAAAATCCTAAACGGCCCACGCAGACCTGCTGAAAAACGTAGTGAAAATTGTTTATGCTCTCCCTTAAACATCAGTGCAAACACCTATAGGTCGGTGTTTATGACCCAGCAGCGCAGACCGATAGCCTTAGGCACAGATACGGCGTCTGCGGGCAGCGAGCTGAAAAGAAAATTGACTGGTGTTTCTTTGATTTATGTTATATTAAAAAAAAAATGTGAGGGGAGGCACAAATCCTGCTTTCTTTCACGAAGGAAACCGTAGCGCTTGACCTGGACCCCCCGACGCCAAGGCAGGCAGGTTGGAGGGTTCCTTCCCACTGCCCTCCTGCGGGGCCGGGCGAGCCGGGCAC
>NW_010229028.1:0-16138 GCF_000690775.1 Eurypyga helias
CTTCCAACCCCTACCACTCTGTGAGAGATGTTGGAAAATATTCATAAGTCATTGTAGTATCTCCATTCACTGTAAACTTTTTATTAATAGTTTCTGGTGAATACAGGCATTACAAAAGTGCAGCATATCATTATTTTCCTCAGCTCTTATCCAATGGCTTTGTCATTCCAAGTTTTCATTTTACTGTGGTTTTTTTCTGTGGGGAAAAGAGGTATTTCTCCTTCAGAAAAGATTTGTGTAGAATCCAAAAATTTCTCAGCTGAACAGTGTCCTCATAAGAGAAGCTCTCACTTAAAGAGATCAGCATTTCTTGAAAAGGAATTAATTCTTAAAAAAATCTTGGCTGGCTGTATTGTAGAGTTCATTGGAACAACAGCTCTACAGACAGGGCTATATAGAAGGACTAGTGACACCTCTTATGCCTGTATCTTTTTTCCTTTTTTAATAATTGATCAGTTGAGATTGCATCCATGAGCTGTTCCAATATAATTTTGGCATTGTAACTCATATTTTGGTTTCTTGAAAATGGTTACTTGCCTTTTCCTTCACAGAAAATTAACTACTGTCATGGTGAGTAGTTAATTCTTTGTCTTTAATAACACAAAAAATGCACTGGCCTCATGATGATCATTCTGCTTTATACAAAAAAATGAAAGTCAGTAAGTGTTTTGAAAGAAAATATATTCTGAACTACACGGGATTTTTCTCTAAGGTTGACACCTTCCACTAGACCAGGTTGCTCAAAGCCTCATCCAGCCTGGCCTTGAACACTTCCAGGGATGGGGCATCCACAGCTTCTCTGGGCAACCTGTTCCAGTGCCTCACCACCCTCTCCGTGAAGAATTTCTTCCTTATATCTAACCTAAATCTACCCGCTTTCCATTTAAACCCATTAGCCCTTGTCCTGTCACTATAGACACTTTTTTAAAAGTCCCCCTCCAACTATATATAAAACTATAGCAGTCCTCTATCCTAAATTCTTTGTTGTGTTATTCTGCTTTTTGTTATACTACTATTACCAGTTGGTAATATTTTCTTAGTTGGCAACTTAATGATACCAAAGAATCCCAGACTCTCAAGGTAGAACACTCCACGTAGGAGAGTCTACCAATTTAGATTTTGCTAATACCTTCAAGGAGAAGGTCAAGTGGTGGTATAAACCACAATGGTTTATACACCCTCAGAACTTTCCTTGTGTTCAGGTCGGTTTCTGAATTTCCCTGTGCTGCCCATGGAAACTATTCCTCCTTAGTACTCAGTTGGTCATGCAAAAGGAACTTAACTAATAATATCCTAAGAGGGACCCATCCCTACCTTCTGTCAGCTTGTGTCTCCTAGACAACACGGCACTGTGGTCAAAGCAGCTGAGACACTTCACTTCTGCTTAGGCTAGATGCAGAATCATTTTCTCAGGAGTTGAAAAGTTCAGAAGGAGAATGAAATAAGATCATTTTCCCTCTATACTTCACAAAATCCTACAAAGCAGGATAGACTTTTTTGCTCTTTCATCATTATGTACAGAGGAAGGTTAGGCTTTTATTGCAGACTTGTTCAAGGCACATTATGTAAACTCCAGAAGAACGTATGCTTGAAATTGTCCAGCACGTTTTTCAGGAGAGAACAGCAGGAGCAACAAGAAAGTAATACAGACTTGATCAAATGCTGAAATAATGAGTGTCATTCTGTGTTTAAAAGCCCTGAAGCAGATTGAAGTCATCAGTCCCTGCTTCGCAGCCCCATCCATAGTGTCTCCTCATTTCACCTGCGTCAGCTCAGTGATCTGTGGTACTTGAGGAAAGGACATTAGAAGGGAGCGGAGAACACTGACAAAATTTGTGGGATATGCTCTAGGGCTGATCCTCTTCAGAGCTACACAACTGTAACTGCATTCAAGAGAGGAAAGCAAGCATTTGATATCATCTCTGTGCCATGCAAATTCCGAGACACTCCAGGGACAAGCAGCGTGAAGGGAAGCAAAGGCCCTCCTGAGAGCTGCTCTTCCTTCCCAGGCCCTCCCTCTGCTTGCCCACAGCTTGTGATGCTGGCGCTGCCTCCCCTCCACTGACCAGTTTGGCACTGGGCCTTCTTGTTGCTGCTGGGCTAGTAGCAATTCCCTCCTGAATGGCAAGACAGCTTTTGCAAGTGTTTTTTTCTAAACCTTGTTTCTGGGGAGTTGAAAATAAACCTTGTGTCTTCCTGACTTAATATTCCCTCAGGGCTGCTTGTACAGCAAGGTTATAGCTTTTGTAGAGTCATAACCTACCACCTAACGAGCCTTCCAGCGTAAGGGAAGGCCTGATCTTCTTGTAATGAAAGACAGGCAGGAGAGAACGAAGAAACAAAACAAAACCCTTGAATAAAGCCCTCTGTAGTTTCTGTGTTCCTTGCAGAGATGAGTCAGTGACCAAACTTCTTTTGCTTTTAACCTCTTGGCTGTTGTAAAAAGAGCATGACAAAGGCAATGTCATAATTATCGTTTGATAAAAAAAGTTGGAAGACCATTTTATTGCCTGATCCTTACGAAGGGCTGATGCACTTCTTCCTTACACCATCAGCTCTGGGGAAAGAGAATAGGAGGAAGAGAAGAAAAACGCTGAAGAGGGGAAAGACACAAATAAGAGAAAGAACTGCTTCTGACAACCAGTAGCATTTTCATAAGTTACAGTTTGTGCAGTTTGATGGGGCAAAACTTCACTTGTATTTTAGAGAAGGTCTCGCAGACAGTGCCAGTGTGTGTTGGAAGTACATCTCTCATTTTTCCTGGTACCAGTGTCCGTCTGGATAACCGATACTGAACGCTTGCTGAACCAGGGATTGGTGACTTCTGGTGAATATCCCAATCAACAGAGCCTTTCTCACCCTCTTGCTTGCTTTCTCCTTGCACGTATTTCGTATGTTATATAAAACGAACAGGTGCCGCAGAGGGTGCATTTTGGAATGCCTTCGTGATGGTGATTGAGGATGAAATGTGACTTCTAAACTGAAAAAGGGGGTTTCAGTTCAAGCCCTCTTCTTTTTAGCCAGCCTGTCCATAGCATTAGCCAGCAGTGTGTTTCAAGATGTGGGGCAAGAAAGTGTTTTGAGGAACACTTCATCTCAGCACCTTTGAGACCTCAGGCAGCCTCAGGATAAGTTGCCTGGAACAGAGTCATTGTGGACTGCAAACTAGAGTAGCTTAATTCTAGGTCTGTGTTAAAAGGGGCATGGCAGTAGTTTCCACCTTCCCCTGCCTCTGAAAGAGCACTGATTCACGTGTAAAGTCACTCAAAAAGTGGAATGAAGGATTAGAGCTATCTGTAATTATTGTTAATTTTGCTTTTCTTCTCAATTTCTGTTTTCCCTAAGCCTGAGCTATTAAGTTCCCAAACAATAAGTATAAATGCATCTGTTAACATGGTTAATCTAAGGATTTACTTGCAAACTAAGATCTTTTCTTCTAGGGTAACCTCCCTTAGGTATTTAATTTGTACAGCGTGTTTTTTCCAGCCTTGCCTTATTAGCACATAAAATACCAATTGAGCATTTGGTTTTGTGGCTTCTGGCAGACCTGGGAAGAGATGGTAAACATTCAGTCCCATCCCCTTCCTCCCCAAAGCTAAAATTCCAGTAACAACCGGTTTTATTTTGCTGTGTTATGTTCTTGCTGTACTGTGGGAGATTGTGCCGTTAAAACCAGAGCACACTTTCCGCACTGAATTTCTATTTTTTTTCTTCCACTTTAAAATGAAACTAAAGGTAACAGTACGGCTTTACTAGAAGGGAAACTGTTTCCCTGCTGGGAAAAACCTAGTTTTTTTAAAGAATTCTTCAGCATATGCCATTTATTCTGTGGGAAGAAAAGATGTAAAAATTTAATGAAGTAATCAAAACTTGAGAGTTGTCCGATGGATGGCTTCGAGAGCTGTGTTTGCCAGCACGCTCACTCACAAGCCCAGTTTGACACCAGCAGCATCGGTTTCTTTCTGGTTTTAGGACACTGCCCTCAGGATTTAAGCAAGATGTGTTACAGAAAGATATGTTCTAATGCTTTGTAAAGTGACAATTTGCTTTAATTCTGTCAGATTATAGTACTGTGAGCATTAAGTGACTGTTGTGGTGCTGGAGTGGAGTCCTGTGGATCAGAAACCGGGATTATGGTTATGCCCTTTACTGGAAGTTTGCAGGTCTCCCAGAGCTGTGGTTTGCAGCAGTGATACACCAATTACCAGCAAAGAGGTTGGTAATCAGTGCTGATGAACAGCAGAAGACTTTCTAACAGGGAGTTGTACCGAGGGAGACGTGCCCAGCAGGTGCCCTCTCTGCTATTTAATTGTAAGAGCATCGAATGGAGAGAGGTGTTTACGGGACTGCCTCTGGGTTACATGCAAGAGGGTTTCACACAGAAAAGGTTGAGAAGAAAGCGCACACCAGTGTCAGACTAAAGTTAGGACACTAGCTCAATTACAGCTAATTAACGTCCTGTGAGTGCTTTGCTTTTTCAGCCACGCTGCATCACATCACGTGTGGTACTTCACTGCACAAGAACTTTGTGCTGCGGCCGGAAGAGTCTGTTTTAAGTGCCTTAAAGCAAAGAGCTCCACCACACGGCGGCTGTACGTCATAGTTTGCAAACGATCTTCGAGGGATTTAGAAGGTGTCAAGCCTGTGACTAATGTTAGTTTTCTGGCCTGTGGGTGGACCCTTAAGTGCCATATCGATGTACGCAGTACCGCGGTTAATGGACTGATTTGGTTGACCATGGGTGTTATGGTGAAGGTCAGGATCCGGTGGTGTGCTCTTCCCTGATTGGAAGTTGGTTGGAGTTGCTGCATGTGAAACAGAACGTTGAAATGCTGTATTCCTTGTCTAAGGAACATGGAAGGATTTTGAACGCTTGATCATTTGTTGCAGGCATCAAAAATTATTTTTGTCCAACAGCTCTTCAGTTTGTTTTGAAATGGGTCCGTGAACTCAACATAACTCTTAATGAACACAGGTGGGATTTTCCGAAGTATGAACGTTTGTCTGACTCTTGTCCCAGTGAAGCGAGTGCGTTCATCCCTGAGGTTGTCTGGGGCAAAGTTCAACCACATCTTCTCAGTTCCTGTTTTTGAGAAGCCGACGCTTAGTGCCCAGATCACAGCGATCTCCCTTACACCTGACATTACTTGGCCCTCTTGTTTGCAGTGTGAGTGGGTAGGTTCAGGAATAAGGAAGTTGCTGGATACCACCCTTGCTTCCTGCTTCTTAATAAAAAGCTGCTGTTAAGGTCATAGCTGGGGCAGGCCAGTGGGCAAAGAGCAAATACTTGGAGTGCTGCCTCTAGTCCGTAATTCCTCTGAAGGCAACAGCCAGGCTTGTCAGTCCAACACAAGATGAAAATGACAGAGGTAGGCTGAGACTGTTGTACCAGAGCTTACACATAAAGCTTTCTTGGAGTGAAACTTTGCAGGTTATTTTCTCCTTTCAAATAAAAGCTAGGGAAATAGGAGCATCGGTTTGAGCAGATTTTCCATTTGAAACAGGATGGCTGATGCAAACGTGGTAGTAGCAGTGCCAATACCTGCTTTCTGACAATCCTGGGTTGTGAGAGAAAGGAGACCTGCAGTCTTTTCTCACCACTCCGAAATAGTTCAAGTACTCTGGGGCAGGGATATCCTCGCAGTGTCTCCATCATGTTTTCCAGATGGAGGTGCCTGAGACTTGGGTAGAGCATTGAGGCATTACCATGGTCCTAATGGACGTGAATTCTTCTCACCCTCTTCTTCTGTATCTGTATTTTGAAGACCATTTAACACATCTTTGGAAGTAGATGTAAAATCAGTATCTTCGCTTGTTCCATGTATTTTGACTGGAGCCAGACAATGCACTTGATTCATCTTCCAAATAATATTTTGATACATATACTTTCAATACTTTTAAATTTTTTTCTGTCATTTTTTTGCAAGCTTTACAAATCTAAACCTCATTGTTATGAAGTTAGTCCCTGAGTTAGTCACCGTAGGACACAAATATTTAGGCTTGAAATACTGAAATATTTGGGTGTCTATGCGGTTGTCTCAAACCTTGCACATTTTTATGTACAAGGCAAAAAATAAATTACCTTAAAGCAAAGTTTAGGTTATAAGTATTTAATAATTTGGGTCAATTAAATCATCACTTAAACATGTAATGAGTATTTAATTTTCACTAGAGAAATGTAAGAGGATCTCCGATCCAAAGGTAATTGCTTTGAACTCAAACTGCAATTTGCAGTTCACTCTTCACCAAATTTGCTTTTAGTTTACTGGCTACCTTGTCTGACATATTCTTTTAAAGGCAAAGTGCACTGGTTTGGAGATAGATATAATTTGATTTTTCTAGCAGTCTTTTAAGCAAACAGAATGAGAATTACCACTGAGAAATCTGATTAACAGTAAAACAACGAGGAACATCTGAGACGTTACTGTGCACGGTGCATGAGGGACAGGATGGACCAGGGACAGCCTAGGGAGTGATGCTCTTAGCTGCGGCGCCTACCTCAGAGCTGCGTGAGTAGCTCGTGGTGCCCATGGGCTAATGCTCCTCCCGCTCAGCCCGTGCCGAGCACAGGGCAGTTCACCCCCCCAGATGCCTGTTGTGTATGAAGTCCAGCAGCTGGTTGTTTTGACTGCAGGCGCTCAGGTACACGAAGGTGAGAGATTGCCCGCTGGAGCGTGTGAAAGGTGGCACCTTTCCCTGACACAGTAGTGCGCTCATACCCAGCCCCCGTTTGGAATGAGCCTTTCTAACTCTGGGTGAAAAGCACCAAACAACTGTTGTAAACAGGTATCTTGGCAAGCTAGCAAATGATACTGAGCTTTCCGCATTTTGTTAAAGAAGTCAGTGATGTGAAGCCTGAATTTATGCTTCGGAAATTGCTTTTCATCCTACAGCAAGAGTTCTTGTGCAGAGGTGGGCTCAAACAATATGTTGAAAATTATCTTTTCACAGAATTTTGATCAAAGTACAAATGTCCTTGCCTCAGGAAGCAGTTTGTTTTCCCCTGAGAAGTGATGCTGGAAAAATCAAAAACAACAAAATCTGCTTGCTGACTAAAATTCACCCATGAATGAATTGCATCACAAAGCTACCAATAATATAACATTTTCCAGACCATATCATGTTGTTGCTGTAAGAAAAGTGATTTCTAAAACTCAGCATTGTATGGGGACTCTTGCCATAACCATATTATTAGAAACTATTCTTTTTTATAATGCAATAGAGTATAGACATCTAATAGTATTTGTCATGATATAGCGGAATCCATACTTGGAACCAAGTTTGCCAGTTTCATGGTTTGCCTGTTTTGGAAGTTTCATGTAATTTTTTTCTGTGAAATCAAGTTGAGGTCTTTTGTAGAGACGTACCTATAGTTAGTTAGTCATCTGTTGTTTAGAATAGCAAAAAAAAGTTGTAATTACTAGTATATGTTTGAATCCTGAAGGATCCAAAGGAACTATCCAAGTAATGCTAAATGCCCACTCATGTATCATTTTCCTTATTTTAATTTTGCTTCTGTGTTACAAAGCTGAGATTCAAGGTTTCTTTTTTGCTCTTTAATACAAATTTTTGGACCCCCAGAATTGTCATGTGTCAGGAGCCTCTGAATAAGCAAAAATAATTGCTCGTGACATGTAATTTTTCTTTTCTCTTCGAATTTTCCTTTTATTGAAAAGACCTGCTTCTCATTTTGGTATGGAATGACACAGCTCTAAATAGAGAAGCTCTGGTGAAAAACAATTCTGACTGTTTGCTTGTTCTTTTTTTGTATCCCAGCATTATTTTTGTGTCTTTTCACATGCTTTGGAAGATGAGAATTCCTTCTCCCATCCAGACTCTCTCTGTAAGGGGATATCTGCACTGCCAGGAGAGCTTCTGCCCAACTTTCCTCTGTCATCCCCTCAAACGAAGGATGTATCTGCAGCTGAGACTTTAATGTGTTTGCCTGAAAGACTAAATTCTGTTGGTAATGGTGGCTTCACCTCTAATTCCACACCAGACTGTAAGGTTGAGTAATTCTGTTGAAGGCCCTTCCCCAGTAGTCGGCCACTGGAATCCCTCGTGGGTTACTGGAGGGCTTGTTAAAGGAGAAGCTTTTGAAATGTGTGTTAAGTTCGGCTGCTGGCAATTTTTGATGAATCTTTCAAGTTGTAGTGTCCAGCACAGGCTGGGCACAGCTGCTGCACACTGCCAGCTTGCACGCTCTTTCTTAGCAGGCTTAGCTGAGAGAACATCTTAAAGTGCTGTTCTGGCCACCTGTTGCTTTCATACATTATTCCCACAGAAACCCACCTCTGTGGAATATAAATGATTCCGCTCTAGTTCTCTGCTCAATGCAAGTGAAGAGAGATGAAGAAAATATGCATAAGCAAAAGAGCTTAGGATACAACTCTGTTACAGCACTCCAAAAGCTCCATCCAGAAACTTTCTTTGGGTCAGGGCTAAGGGTAGGTAAATCTGTTCAAAAGGAATCGGAACCTTTATGGGAAACTTGTGCAAATGCTTGCCAAGTTTGTCGTTACCCACTGGTGGCGGTTGGTGCGACAGAGCATAGCTGTTGGTAATCCTAGATCTGGTCAGAAGCAGAGTCATGCCCATTTCCGTTATTCCTCAGTCGTGACTCTAAAGACCGCAGACATTTAGTATGCCTCTGGCATTTTTCAGCAGGCTTTAATGCATTAAGTGGAACTGGCCTCTTTGGAGACCGAGTGTTCCATTTATTCTGAGACGTCTTCCTGCAGTGCCAGTATGTCTCAACCATAAAATACAGGAATAGTTTTTAGTGGCAAGAAGAAGATTTCGTTTTCACAGTCTGCGCAGACTCCCAGCATGATTTTCGAGAGAATCTCACCCTGAAATGGGGAAGGAATAGCTAGGGTGAGAATATGAATCTTCGTCCTCTGCATTTCATCAGGCATCACATAAATATGAATGGAGCGTCCTTGTCTGTTGCAGTTAGGTCTGTGTGTGTCACTTGTTCTATCTCCAGAAGTTTTCCTTCCCCGTGTGCCTCACCTGACTGTCACCTCAGCTGCCCTGGCCCCCTACGTACCTTCTGTTGACACCTTTGCTGCATCGCTGATGCATAATCCGCCTAGCGTCATTACCTTTTCTTCAGGATAAGTTTAGAAATGAGGGATTATTGAACTCAAGTGAATTTTGCAGTTCTTTTGCATAAAGATTGCCTGGGTTTTTTTCATACTTAGCAGGTGTTTTTTGGTAGACTCTAGAGAGACAGCTGAAACAGTAGTCTGACAGCCAAGTCCACTTTGTCTTCAGAGGGTGAAGAGCTGTGTCAGGGTGGTAATCTAGAGATGTGACAGTTTAAAGAAAGAAATAAAAAAGGAGGGAGAGGCTTTGACCCTGCTGAACCCTTTGAATCTGGAAACCTGTTAGAAGCAAACAGCTTTTGATCGCCATCAGCTTTTGCCTGAGTTAAAACGCAGGACTTGGAACAATTGCTAGGATTGCAAGAGCCGGGGCATTAGTTAGTCTGTGCCTTTCTGGTCTTTCTGCTGTAATGGATTGATTCTTTTTTTTTTTTTCCCCCCTCTCTTCAAATGAACTGAAGTTCCCTAGTCTCACCCATTTCTACACAGACTGCTTATTTCAGGAGGCTGTGTCCTGTCTTTAATCTGCTGTCTTCACCTTGTCGCCATTCCTTTTTCTTTTTCGTTCTCATGCGTCCCCATCTTCGTCCCCCCATTTCCCAGAAAATGATGATGTTGAAATTCACTATTAACAGTCCTTTTGGTACAGTATTTTATTCCTCAGGCATTTTTAGATAGGTTTCTGATTCACGCCTTTAACTTTCAGTTACGTGCTCTTTCTGATATTAACAGATATTTCTGTGAAGGTTGAATACGGGGTTATTCATAAAGATTAACTCAGGAAAAGAACAACAACTGAGGTCTCCTCTGGACTGTAATTTGTGCAGCTTGGTTTTCCACCCCAGAAAGATCACTCTACTTTTTTTCAGTAGCTTTGTTCCCGAAATGTTTCGCTCCTTGCCTGGTGCCCTTTAGAGAACACTAAATAGCACACAGAGCCTTTCTTTGCTCTTGACTCATGGCTGTACCCTGACATCCCAAGGGCTGGAAGAAAGGGAAAACAACACAAGGCTGAGGCAGAAGATGTTTACATAGAGAGAGTCAGTCCATGCTAGCTTTCAAGTATTTAAACACACTGTTTTGCTTGTTTTGTGCTAGGCTGCGGTGTGCGTTCGGAGGTGTTCAAAGAGCACCTGTTTCCCTGCGAGCCACAAAGCACAGCCCCAGCGAGAACGTGGTCACCGTCTTGGCTGCCTCTGGGCCATCAGGCAGCCAGTGCTCTTGCATGTTTTGGCTGTCTTGCCCTGATCCACATGCCAGTGTGTACTCTGCCTGCGTCATTGCTCGCCAGTGCTGTGGTTCTCCAGCTTCCCCTCTGTCCTTCTCCCTGGCTCCTGCTCTTCGACTCGCTTGCCAACAGATGAACTTTCTGGCCTGGGTATGATCTGCCCATGTTCTTCAGTGACTGTTTACGAAGACCTGTATACATTTCAGAGTTTTTAATGTTGCTTTTTACTAACACAAGAAGAAATAACCTTTTCTCCTTTCTTCCTTCCTGTTCTGCTCATAGAGAATAGTGACCGGAACAATGAAGTACAGGGTAAGCCAAGCACAGAGCAGAATGTCTAATAGGGTCTGAAGGGTTTCTTTCCAGGGAAGGGCTGCTTGAGACTTCCTAACTTTTTCACATTTAATGGGAAAATAGCGCTTTCACTCTGAAATGAATTTTAGAAAGGAGCAAGATTTGAAACATTTGACAGAAGCTTCATTAATAGCTCTTGATGCTTTTCCAGCTCTTTGCATTTTCAAGGCCTATATCAACAGGAGCAAAGCACAAATTACTTCAATAAGATGATAATAATATGCGGGCTTTTTATTCATGTATCCCGTTTCAGTGCAAATTAGGTTCATTCTACTGAAGCCCTGAATATATAGCTGAAAAAGAAAAAAAATTGAAGACTTGGTTACCATTAAGCCTCCGGTACCATTGATCCGGGAGCACTGGTAATTCAGCATGCTTTGTTAAAGAAAACAGCAGGGAAGACAGAGATCTTCAGTCAGTGGAGCATCTTCTGCCTGTGCAGGATCACAGAATGGTTAAGGTTGAAGGGCATCTCTGGAAATCATCTAGTCCAGCCCCTCTGCTCCAAGCAGATCCCAAGCAGGGTATTTGTACATATGGATATGACACTACCTGAACCTTCTGTTCTCCAGGCTAAACAATCCCAACTCTCAGCCTCTCCCTGTTTGTGAGATGCTCCAGCCCATACTGTCATTATCTAGGCTATTCACCTACTTATCAAAATATCTGGAAGCTATTATTCCTCAAATGACTGTAGGGTTGAGAAATCTTTCTTCTACTGGCAGAATCCATGTCTGAGTTAACTGAAGTGGGATATTTATGGAGACGGAGTTCACGGCATTTAGCGGAAGAGGGCCTACCCCATCCATCCATCCTAGAAAGAATGTTGCTGCTCAGACAGGCAGCCCCATCCACTGCTTTGATCCCAGGCTGCAATTTCTGTGAGCTTTTAGGAGAGTCTTGGGGTGGACTCCTGGTGTGTTGCATCTCAGCTTCCCCTCTTTCCTAACACTGAAAACTTTATTTAGGGGTATGTTGAGGACTTCAGAGTGGCTTTCCCTGGCACCTCCTGTTCAAGCTCGGGGGATTACATCATGCTGTAGTGCTGTTAAACCACTGACAGGTCTCGTTCCAGAAGTAACTACATTATGCTGGTGTATCAGTATGGTCAGAGGCATAAAACAGACTTTTTGTTTAGTCAGAGTTTAGTAAAATTGAATTTGGTTTGTTTGTCCACTTGATTGTGTGTGATTGAATAGTAATTCCCTCAAGGGAGGAATCTGCGTGTGTGTGTTTGAGCCAACTCCATTATTTTCTGTATAATCATTGCTGTCTGAGAACTTAGATGTCTGACTAACAAAAGTTATAAGGCAGGTTCTTGAATTTACATGGTTCGCATCAGCAGGCATGAAATGTAATACATTGATTCACCACTTCTCTTGTTGCAATGGAGCAGTGATTTACATGGGACATTACCTGCTTGGAAATGAACATTTTGCATCCACTAAGGGCCTCGGGATATAAACTTGTCCATGTGAAAGTAGGAGAAAGGAGGAGAAGGTGCTGAAATCTTTCTTTTTTTATGAAGTGGGAATTGCAAAACATATAAACAGCAGGATAGAAATGCTGGAGTTGCTTGTACTTGGCATCCTCTGAAAGGGGTCTGTTCACATTTGCAACGCAAAAACAAAGATCTGGAAGGCTGAAAGAGAAAATTACCAACTTCAACCAAAGCATTTGCTGCCTGTTTGCACTGAATGTGCCATTGGCCTTGGTCTTTTAATTATAATCCATAAAGATGGCTCTGTTCCCTACCTACCCTTGGGCTTCCAGGAGCACTGAGTGCTCAGGGCTTGGGCTGCTAATGCCTAATTGAAACAGCTGTTCTCTTCCTAAAGCACTTTATTCATTCACCTTTAAAAATATTGATGGATCTGTGGTGTGTTCTGGGCCTTTTCTGCAGATGTGAATCTCAAACACAGACACTTGCTAGATAGAACTAATGAAGAGAATTTGCTATGGGTTTTAGTGTGGTGGTGTAATCTCAGTTTTTAAAAGGAGAAGAAAAAGGGAGGGGGTGTGGGGAAGGCAGCTCTTAGGTCATGAAGCTCTTTGGACTAAATTCACTTTACCTACAAGAACAGATGTCCTAATTCTCTGTTATTCTCAATGACTTAAACTACAAATGAATGTAAAATATTACTGGGCCAAAAGGTCATTATTTTTACATTCTGAACTTATTTTTAAATTAACACATACAGAGAAGAGCCTCTGGGAAGCGTGCTGTAAATGAGCAGAGAACTGGGAGGGGTCCGCAGTAATTGGTGAAGGCCCCAGGGCAGTGGTTGCTCTGCAGCCCCCCATTTCTCTCTTGCCTTGGGACTGCAGCGAAAGGGCTAAATCGTTGTTACCGTCCTTGTTAAAGCCTGAAAACTTCAAGCAGCCAACAGAAGCTCAGCTATACCCATAGCCTTTCTCTATATACCTTCCTTTGCCTGTTGTTTTCCCTTATCCTTGTACCCAGCCCATCTCCAAATTACCATCCAGATAAGAAGAGTTCGTTGCTGTGTCAGATGAGTGCATTTAATCAGCGGAAAGTCATCCTAGTGTGGGCTAATGGCAGAGCTGGGATGCGGCTGGCAGGGGCTAACATGGATGTATTCGGTCGGGCTGTGTCAGAGATGGAGCTACTGACTAGAACACAATCACTTGACTGCTCTGATTGAGTTTTAGCCTAATGGCGTCTTCCTTCCGGCCCATTGCTCAGCTCAGCATATCCTGCAGACTCAGGCAGCGTTAACCTCCTTGTGAGTAGGGTTCGGTGTATCCTCAGGCGGTTCACCCATGCAAAAAGGGTTGCGCAGGAGGATCTGAACTCTTAGTTACCCAGGAGCTGGTTCACCCAAGAACGAGCTGAAACTGCATAAAACCTCTGAGCTAGGCAGAGGCGAGGGCTGTTGTGGTCCATAGGCTGGTTTTTATTCAGCAGTATTGATTGTTCTCGGCAGATACGGAGCCTGAGAGCTTTGTGGTTATGTTTGTTAGGGAAAATTGGAGGTCACCGTGAGACTTTGAGAGTCGATAAATCTAAATTTTGATGAAAAAGGCAAAATCCTACTCTGAAGCAAGTACTTGGGCAGCCCATGTGAAGTCAGGGAGGGAGGAAAGAAAGGGCTGGAAATTTCACTGTCTTTTCCATCAGCCTGCAGCACTTGGGTTGTGGTGTGTTCTGTTCAGGAGAGTAGGAACAGCGAGGAAATGGTCCTAAAAATAATATTTCCAAAAAATCCTCTGGATGCAACGTGAAAGAAATGGTTGATGTCAGGAAATGCAGTCTTGGTGTTTCCCCCGAGGTGAGCTGACAGGACGTACCCCTGCCCAGGTACTTGGCATACCTGCAGCTTTGCTGCCTGGAGCACTCAAAGGTTGTTGCAGGCTCATGTAGCAAAACTCATCCGTGTTCGGGGTCTGATTTCTGTATTCAAAACTAGGGTTTAAGTCAGACCCTAGGAATGGTGCCTGGATTGATTTGGCCTTTTTCATCCTGCTGGGTACTGTTAACCTAATCGAGCCTTACAATGTCCTCAGGCTATACCTCAGCATACCCTTTTATACCTAAGTTCACAGAAATGTCACAATGGTTTCTAAAGTCGTACTGGAATGTCAGGGCAGTGACCTTTCTTCCCATTTCTGCCTCGTGAGGGAATCATGGAATGGTTTTCTTCCCAGTGTCTGCCTAATACAGGTGGGCTTGTGAGCGAGACTTGCTCTTTGAGGCTGAGCTCGTGTTTCTGAGCTTCCCAGGATGCTGCAGTGCGTGGTCTCCTTCCCAGAATGGTGTCTAAAGGCAAGAGCTATCCCAGCAAACGTTACTGAATTGCAATTACTGATGTTGTTTTAAAAAAAACAAGACTACTTGAATTTGAAAAACAATTTAATGTGGTACTGAGACAAACAGCATTGGCAGGACTGCTGTGTTTTGGGAATGCGTGAAAAGGCCTAGGCATTTTCTTTATCAGTAAATATTAAAGAGAGTCATCATGTTTTCGTGTTGTTTTAAAATCACTGTTCAAAACCACTTTCAATTCCATTGGCAATATTAACTCAAGGAAATGAGCTGCTTAGGTTAGGTACTTTTTTATTTGACTGTGAGGAGCCAGTAAATTATACCAGAGCATCTTGTGGAGTCTGTTTTCTATGCGTGTTCCTCTTCAAGGCTTTTCTTATTTATGCTCGAAGGAAGCATGTGTGCCAAATGTCGAGACTAACAGGCAAATGGATGCCGAGCTAAATGAAACATCCCTGTGCTCCAAGTTCTGGGGAGCTGAGACCCCAGACAGTAGCTTAAACTTGTGTTTCCAGGCAGTGGCAGATGTGGCTGGCTACTCTTGGCTTCCCTTCTGGATGTCCAGCATGGCCTGCTATGATTCTCTCCCTCAGAAATATCCAATATTAAATGAGGGAAATTAGATCAGTGGGACAGAAACAGACTCAACGTCTGGCAAAAGTTAGTCTTTACCATAGGCAGCCTTTCTTCTGTTTGGGCCTACGCAGCAGATGTTATTCTCATGGATCATGTACTATGTGGAATAGGTACCACGTATTCCAGATGTGGTACGATAGCGAGGACATTGTTACCAGCTATGGTAGCACTGCTGTGGCTGCTGCTGTGATGAAAGCTGTGCACACTTCGCGTTGGTGGTCTGTGCCTCTCTCTTTAGAGCTGACATCGCAGTTGTTAAGCAGCCTGGTCTGTCTGACTTCCGATGTGCCATTTGCTCTGACTAGTAGATGCTGGCCTCCCAAGTTCTATTTCCTTGAGTACAGTGACCAGGTGATCATTTTACTCACACTCTGGTTTTAATTAACATCTTTCTCCATTCAAAGTTGAGTCATACAATTCAAAGGCCCCCTTCCCCAACAGGGTAACTTTTACGGTACCCGCTACGTAAGCAGTAATGGACACAACCTTTCTGCATTCCAAGCCTCATCTTTCTCCATTCAGATCCTTCCTAATGGGTCATTTCTTTCAAAAGTCTCTTTGAAGGAAGCAAATTAAGTTGGAAGAGGAAGTTGTTCGTCAGGAAATAACATCTTTCGTCTTCACCCCTGCGATTTCCTTTCATGCTACCCCTCACGTGGCTCACGTACTGACATCTTCTGTATTGTGCAGTTTTTTGGGAGACATTTCACTTCTATTTATTTTGCTCCATGTTTTGTTTTAATTTACTTATCTATTTTGCACCGTATATGGCACATCTTATGCCTGATGCAGTCATATGCCTCTGCGTTGCAACCAAACGCTCTGAATAGCTGAAGTTACGGGAGAAGTGGCATTTCTTTCAGGATTATCTGCCAGCCTTTTTGGTTTCTGGGAATCTCTGAAATCTATTCAGGCTATTTTATTTTTTTCCTATCCAGACAGCTTTTTATGAGATTTGACCTGATGAATGGGTTTTAGCAGCCTCTTACAGGAGCTAGGGACTGTATTATAGTGGGCAGGAAT